>NC_134523.1:0-149615 GCF_027942865.1 Odontesthes bonariensis | reverse complement strand
TTGTGTGTAAATGCATGTGTGTAAATGCATGTGTGTAAATTCATGTGTGTAAATGCATGTGTGTAAATGCGTGTGTGTAAATGCATGTGTGTAAATGTGTGTGTAAATACATGTGTGTAAATGCATGTGTGTAAATGCGTGTGTGTAAATGCATGTGTGTAAATGTGTGTGTAAATGCATGTGTAAATACATGTGTGTAAATGCATGTGTGTAAATGCATGTGTGTAAATGCGTGTGTGTAAATGCATGTGTGTAAATGCGTGTGTGTAAATGCATGTGTGTAAATGTGTGTGTAAATGCATGTGTAAATACATGTGTGTAAATACATGTGTGTAAATGCATGTGTGTAAATGTGTGTGTAAATGCATGTGTAAATACATGTGTGTAAATGCATGTGTGTAAATGCATGTGTGTAAATGTGTGTGTGAATGCGTGTGTGTAAATACATGTGTGTAAATGCGTGTGTGTAAATGCGTGTGTAAATGCGTGTGTGTAAATGCATGTGTGTAAATGTGTGTGTGAATGCGTGTGTGGTAAATGTGTGTGTGAATGCGTGTGTGTAAATGTGAATGCGTGTGTGTAAATGAGTGTGTAAATGCATGTGTGTAAATGCGTGTGTAAATGCATGTGTGTAAATGCGTGTGTGTAAATGCGTGTGTGAATGCGTGTGTAAATGCGTGTGTGTAAATGTGTGTGTGAATGTGTGGGTGTAAATGTGTGTGTAAATGTGTGTGTAAATACGTGTGTGTAAATGCGTGTGTGTAAATGCGTGTTGTAAATGCGTGTGTAAATGCGTGTGTAAATGCGTGTGTGAATGTGTGTGTGTAAATACGTGTGTGTAAATGCGTGTGTGTAAATGTGTGGGTGTAAATGTGTGTGTAAATGTGAATGCGTGTGTGTAAATGAGTGTGTAAATGCATGTGTGTGAATGCGTGTGTAAATGCGTGTGTGTAAATGCGTGTGTGAATGCGTGTGTGTAAATGTGTGTGTAAATACGTGTGTGTGTAAATACGTGTGTGTAAATGCGTGTGTGTAAATGTGTGGGTGTAAATGTGTGTGTAAATGTGAATGCGTGTGTGTAAATGAGTGTGTAAATGCATGTGTGTGAATGCGTGTGTAAATGCGTGTGTGTAAATGCGTGTGTGAATGCGTGTGTGTAAATGCGTGTGTGTAAATGCGTGTGTGTAAATGCGTGTGTGTAAATGAGTGTGTAAATACATGTGTGTAAATGCGTGTGTGTAAATACATGTGTGTAAATGCGTGTGTAAATACATGTGTGTAAATGCGTGTGTGTAAATGAGTGTGTAAATGCGTGTGTGTAAATACATGTGTGTAAATGCGTGTGTAAATACATGTGTGTAAATGCGTGTGTAAATACATGTGTGTAAATGCGTTTGTGTAAATACATGTGTGTAAATGCGTGTGTGTAAATACATGTGTGTAAATACATGTGTGTAAATGCGTGTGTAAATACATGTGTGTAAATGCGTGTGTAAATACATGTGTGTAAATGCGTGTGTGTAAATACATGTGTGTAAATACATGTGTGTAAATGCGTGTGTAAATACATGTGTGTAAATACATGTGTGTAAATGCGTGTGTGTAAATACATGTGTGTAAATGTGTGTGTAAATACATGTGTGTAAATGTGTGTGTGTAAATGCATGTGTGTAAATGCGTGTGTGTAAATGTGTGTGTGTAAATACATGTGTGTAAATACATGTGTGTAAATGAGTGTGTGTAAATGCATGTGTGTAAATGTGTGTGTGTAAATACATGTGTGTAAATACATGTGTGTAAATGAGTGTGTGTAAATGCATGTGTGTAAATGCGTGTGTGTAAATGTGTGTGTGTAAATACATGTGTGTAAATACATGTGTGTAAATGCGTGTGTGTAAATGTGTGTGTAAATACATGTGTGTGTAAATGTGTGTGTGTAAATACATGTGTGTAAATGCGTGTGTAAATACATGTGTGTAAATGCGTGTGTCTAAATGCGTGTGTAAATACATGTGTGTGTAAATGTGTGTGTGTAAATACATGTGTCTAAATGCGTGTGTAAATACATGTGTGTGTAAATGCGTGTGTAAATACTTGTGTGTAAATGCGTGTGTGTAAATGCGTGTGTGTAAATGCATGTGTGTAAATACATGTGTGTAAATACATGTGTGTAAATACATGTGTGTAAATGCGTGTGTAAATGCATGTGTGTAAATGCATGTGTGTAAATACATGTGTGTAAATGCGTGTGTCTAAATGCGTGTGTGTAAATGCGTGTGTGTAAATGCATGTGTGTAAATACATGTGTGTAAATGCATGTGTGTAAATGTGTGTGTGTAAATACATGTGTGTAAATACATGTGTGTAAATGTGTGTGTAAATACATGTGTGTAAATGCATGTGTGTAAATGTGTGTGTAAATACATGTGTGTAAATGCATGTGTGTAAATGTGTGTGTAAATGCATGTGTGTAAATGCATGTGTGTAAATGCGTGTGTGTAAATGAGTGTGTAAATGCATGTGTGTAAATGTGTGTGTGTAAATGCATGTGTGTATGTGTGTGTGTGTAAATACATGTGTGTAAATGTGTGTGTGTAAATACATGTGTGTAAATGCGTGTGTGTAAATACATGTGTGTGTAAATGCATGTGTGTAAATGTGTGTGTAAATACATGTGTGTAAATGCGTGTGTAAATACATGTGTGTAAATGCATGTGTGTAAATGTGTGTGTGTAAATGCATGTGTGTAAATGTGTGTGTGTAAATACATGTGTGTAAATATGTGTGTGTAAATACATGTGTGTAAATGTGTGTGTGTAAATACATGTGTGTAAATGCGTGTGTGTAAATGTGTGTGTAAATACATGTGTGTGTAAATGCATGTGTGTAAATGTGTGTGTAAATACATGTGTGTGTAAATGCATGTGTGTGTAAATGCGTGTGTGTAAATGCGTGTGTCAATACATGTGTGTAAATGTGTGTGTGTAAATACATGTGTGTAAATGCGTGTGTGTAAATGTGTGTGTAAATACATGTGTGTGTAAATGCATGTGTGTAAATGTGTGTGTAAATACATGTGTGTGTAAATGCATGTGTGTGTAAATGCGTGTGTGTAAATGCGTGTGTCAATACATGTGTGTAAATGCGTGTGTGTAAATGTGTGTGTAAATGCATGTGTGTAAATACATGTGTGTAAATGCATGTGTGTAAATGTGTGTGTGTAAATGCATGTGTGTAAATGTGTGTGTGTAAATACATGTGTGTAAATGTGTGTGTGTAAATACATGTGTGTAAATGTGTGTGTGTAAATGCGTGTGTGTAAATGTGTGTGTAAATACATGTGTGTGTAAATGCATGTGTGTGTAAATGCGTGTGTGTAAATGCGTGTGTCAATACATGTGTGTAAATGCGTGTGTGTAAATGCGTGTGTAAATACATGTGTGTGTAAATGCATGTGTGTAAATGCGTGTGTAAATACATGTGTGTAAATGCGTGTGTAAATACATGTGTGCAAATGTGTGTGTGAATGCGTGTGTGTAAATAAGTGTGTGTAAATGCGTGGGTGTGAATGCGTGTGTGTAAATGCGTGTGTGTAAATGCATGTGTGTAAATACATGTGTGTAAATACATGTGTGTAAATGCGTGTGTGCAAATGTGTGTGTGAATGCGTGTGTGTGAATGCGTGTGTGTAAATGCATGTGTGTAAATGCGTGTGTAAATACATGTGTGTAAATACATGTGTGTAAATACATGTGTGTAAATGCGTGTGTAAATACATGTGTGTAAATGCATGTGTGTAAATGCGTGTGTGTAAATGCATGTGTGTAAATACATGTGTGTAAATGCGTGTGTCTAAATGTGTGTGTAAATACATGTGTGTAAATGCGTGTGTAAATACATGTGTGTAAATACATGTGTGTAAATGCATGTGTGTAAATGCATGTGTGTAAATGCATGTGTGTAAATACATGTGTGTAAATACATGTGTGTAAATGTGTGTGTAAATACATGTGTGTAAATGCATGTGTGTAAATGTGTGTGTAAATACATGTGTGTAAATGCATGTGTGTAAATGTGTGTGTAAATGCATGTGTGTAAATGCATGTGTGTAAATGCGTGTGTTTAAATGAGTGTGTAAATGCATGTGTGTAAATGTGTGTGTGTAAATGCATGTGTGTATGTGTGTGTGTGTAAATACATGTGTGTAAATGTGTGTGTGTAAATACATGTGTGTAAATGCGTGTGTGTAAATGTGTGTGTAAATACATGTGTGTGTAAATGCATGTGTGTAAATGTGTGTGTAAATACATGTGTGTAAATGCGTGTGTAAATACATGTGTGTAAATGCATGTGTGTAAATGTGTGTGTGTAAATGCATGTGTGTAAATGTGTGTGTGTAAATACATGTGTGTAAATGTGTGTGTGTAAATACATGTGTGTAAATGTGTGTGTGTAAATACATGTGTGTAAATGCGTGTGTGTAAATGTGTGTGTAAATACATGTGTGTGTAAATGCATGTGTGTAAATGTGTGTGTAAATACATGTGTGTGTAAATGCATGTGTGTGTAAATGCGTGTGCGTAAATGCGTGTGTCAATACATGTGTGTAAATGTGTGTGTGTAAATACATGTGTGTAAATGTGTGTGTGTAAATGTGTGTGTAAATACATGTGTGTGTAAATGCATGTGTGTGTAAATGCGTGTGTGTAAATGCGTGTGTCAATACATGTGTGTAAATGCGTGTGTGTAAATGTGTGTGTAAATGCATGTGTGTAAATGTGTGTGTAAATACATGTGTGTAAATGCATGTGTGTAAATGTGTGTGTGTAAATGCATGTGTGTAAATGTGTGTGTGTAAATACATGTGTGTAAATGTGTGTGTGTAAATACATGTGTGTAAATGTGTGTGTGTAAATACATGTGTGTAAATGCGTGTGTGTAAATGTGTGTGTAAATACATGTGTGTGTAAATGCATGTGTGTAAATGTGTGTGTAAATACATGTGTGTGTAAATGCATGTGTGTAAATGCGTGTCAATACATGTGTGTAAATGCGTGTGTGTAAATGCGTGTGTAAATACATGTGTGTGTAAATGCATGTGTGTAAATGCGTGTGTAAATACATGTGTGTAAATGCGTGTGTAAATACATGTGTGCAAATGTGTGTGTGAATGCGTGTGTGTAAATAAGTGTGTGTAAATGCGTGGGTGTGAATGCGTGTGTGTAAATGAGTGTGTGTAAATGCGTGTGTGAATGCGTGTGTGTAAATGCGTGTGTGTAAATGCGTGTGTAAATGAGTGTGTGAATGCGTGTGTGAATGAGTGTGTGTAAATACGTGTGTGTAAATGCGTGTGTGTAAATACATGTGTGTAAATACATGTGTGTAAATACATGTGTGTAAATACATGTGTGTAAATGCGTGTGTAAATACATGTGTGTAAATACATGTGTGTAAATACATGTGTGCAAATGTGTGTGTGAATGCGTGTGTGTAAATGCATGTGTGTAAATGCGTGTGTAAATACATGTGTGTAAATACATGTGTGTAAATACATGTGTGTAAATGCGTGTGTAAATACATGTGTGTAAATACATGTGTGTAAATGCATGTGTGTAAATGCGTGTGTGTAAATGCATGTGTGTAAATACATGTGTGTAAATGCGTGTGTCCAAATGTGTGTGTAAATACATGTGTGTAAATGCGTGTGTAAATACATGTGTGTAAATACATGTGTGTAAATGCATGTGTGTAAATGCATGTGTGCAAATGCATGTGTGTAAATGCGTGTGTAAATACATATGTGTAAATGCGTGTGTCTAAATGTGTGTGTGTAAATGCATGTGTGTAAATGTGTGTGTGTAAATACATGTGTGTAAATACATGTGTAAATACATGTGTGTAAATACATGTGTGTAAATGTGTGTGTGTAAATGTGTGTGTAAATACATGTGTGTAAATTCGTGTGTAAATACATGTGTGTTAATGCGTGTGTGTAAATGCATGTGTGTAAATGAGTGTGTAAATACATGTGTGTAAATGCGTGTGTGTAAATGCATGTGTGTAAATACATGTGTGTAAATACATGTGTGTAAATGCATGTGTGTAAATGAGTGTGTGTAAATGTGTGTGTAAATACATGTGTGTAAATGCGTGTGTGTAAATGCATGTGTGTAAATGCATGTGTGTAAATTCATGTGTGTAAATGCATGTGTGTAAATGCGTGTGTGTAAATGCATGTGTGTAAATGTGTGTGTAAATACATGTGTGTAAATGCATGTGTGTAAATGCGTGTGTAAATGCATGTGTGTAAATGTGTGTGTAAATGCATGTGTAAATACATGTGTGTAAATGCATGTGTGTAAATGCATGTGTGTAAATGCGTGTGTGTAAATGCATGTGTGTAAATGCGTGTGTGTAAATGCATGTGTGTAAATGTGTGTGTAAATGCATGTGTAAATACATGTGTGTAAATACATGTGTGTAAATGCATGTGTGTAAATGCGTGTGTGTAAATGCATGTGTGTAAATGTGTGTGTAAATGCATGTGTAAATACATGTGTGTAAATGCGTGTGTGTAAATGCGTGTGTGAATGCGTGTGTAAATGCGTGTGTGTAAATGTGTGTGTGAATGTGTGGGTGTAAATGTGTGTGTAAATGTGTGTGTAAATACGTGTGTGTAAATGCGTGTGTGTAAATGCGTGTGTAAATGCGTGTGTAAATGCGTGTGTGTAAATGTGTGTGTGAATGTGTGTGTGTAAATACGTGTGTGTAAATGCGTGTGTGTAAATGTGTGGGTGTAAATGTGTGTGTAAATGTGAATGCGTGTGTGTAAATGAGTGTGTAAATGCATGTGTGTGAATGCGTGTGTAAATGCGTGTGTGTAAATGCGTGTGTGAATGCGTGTGTGTAAATGTGTGTGTAAATACGTGTGTGTAAATACGTGTGTGTAAATGCGTGTGTGTAAATGTGTGGGTGTAAATGTGTGTGTAAATGTGAATGCGTGTGTGTAAATGAGTGTGTAAATGCATGTGTGTGAATGCGTGTGTAAATGCGTGTGTGTAAATGCGTGTGTGAATGCGTGTGTGTAAATGCGTGTGTGTAAATGCGTGTGTGTAAATGCGTGTGTGTAAATGAGTGTGTAAATACATGTGTGTAAATGCGTGTGTGTAAATACATGTGTGTAAATGCGTGTGTAAATACATGTGTGTAAATGCGTGTGTGTAAATGAGTGTGTAAATGCGTGTGTGTAAATACATGTGTGTAAATGCGTGTGTAAATACATGTGTGTAAATGCGTGTGTAAATACATGTGTGTAAATGCGTTTGTGTAAATACATGTGTGTAAATGCGTGTGTGTAAATACATGTGTGTAAATACATGTGTGTAAATGCGTGTGTAAATACCTGTGTGTAAATGCGTGTGTAAATACATGTGTGTAAATGCGTGTGTGTAAATACATGTGTGTAAATACATGTGTGTAAATGCGTGTGTAAATACATGTGTGTAAATACATGTGTGTAAATGCGTGTGTGTAAATACATGTGTGTAAATGCGTGTGTGTAAATACATGTGTGTAAATGAGTGTGTGTAAATGCTTGTGTAAATACATGTGTGTAAATGCGTGTGTGTAAATACATGTGTGTAAATGAGTGTGTGTAAATGCGTGTGTGTAAATGAGTGTGTGTAAATGCGTGTGTGTAAATACATGTGTGTAAATGCGTGTGTGTAAATACATGTGTGTAAATGCGTGTGTGTAAATACATGTGTGTAAATACATGTGTGTAAATGCGTGTGTGTAAATACATGTGTGTAAATGCGTGTGTGTAAATGCCTGTGTGTAAATGAGTGTGTAAATACATGTGTGTAAATGCGTGTGTGTAAATACATGTGTGTAAATGCGTGTGTGTAAATGCGTGTGTAAATACATGTGTGTAAATACATGTGTGTAAATGTGTGTGTGTAAATACATGTGTGTAAATGCGTGTGTGTAAATGAGTGTGTAAATGCGTGTGTGTAAATACATGTGTGTAAATGCGTGTGTGTAAATATATGTGTGTAAATACATGTGTGTAAATGCGTGTGTGTAAATACATGTGTGTAAATGCGTGTGTAAATACATGTGTGTAAATGCGTGTGTGTAAATGAGTGTGTGTAAATGCGTGTGTGTAAATGCGTGTGTAAATACATGTGTGTAAATACATGTGTGTAAATGCGTGTGTGTAAATACATGTGTGTAAATGCGTGTGTAAATACATGTGTGTAAATGCGTGTGTGTAAATGCGTGTGTGTAAATGCGTGTGTGTAAATACATGTGTGTAAATGCGTGTGTGTAAATGCGTGTGTAAATACATGTGTAAATGCGTGTGTGTAAATACATGTGTGTAAATGCGTGTGTAAATACATTTGTGTAAATACATGTGTGTAAATGCGTGTGTGTAAATACATGTGTGTAAATGCGTGTGTGTAAATGAGTGTGTAAATGCGTGTGTGTAAATACATGTGTGTAAATGCGTGTGTGTAAATACATGTGTGTAAATACATGTGTGTAAATGCGTGTGTAAATACATGTGTGTAAATACATGTGTGTAAATGCGTGTGTGTAAATACATGTGTGTAAATGCGTGTGTGTAAATGCGTGTGTGTAAATACATGTGTGTAAATGAGTGTGTAAATGCGTGTGTGTAAATGCGTGTGTGTAAATACATGTGTGTAAATGAGTGTGTAAATACATGTGTGTAAATGCGTGTGTGTAAATACATGTGTGTAAATGCGTGTGTGTAAATACATGTGTGTAAATACGTGTGTGTAAATACATGTGTGTAAATGCGTGTGTGTAAATACATGTGTGTAAATGCGTGTGTGTAAATGCGTGTGTGTAAATACATGTGTGTAAATGAGTGTGTAAATGCGTGTGTGTAAATGCGTGTGTGTAAATACATGTGTGTAAATGAGTGTGTAAATACATGTGTGTAAATGCGTGTGTAAATACATGTGTGTAAATACGTGTGTGTAAATACGTGTGTGTAAATACATGTGTGTAAATGCGTGTGTGTAAATGAGTGTGTAAATGCGTGTGTGTAAATACATGTGTGTAAATGCGTGTGTGTAAATACATGTGTGTAAATACATGTGTGTAAATGCGTGTGTGTAAATACATGTGTGTAAATGCGTGTGTAAATACATGTGTGTAAATGCGTGTGTGTAAATGAGTGTGTAAATGCGTGTGTGTAAATGCGTGTGTAAATACATGTGTGTAAATGCGTGTGTGTAAATGCGTGTGTGTAAATGCGTGTGTAAATATATGTGTGTAAATGCGTGTGTGTAAATACATGTGTGTAAATACATGTGTGTAAATGCGTGTGTGTAAATACATGTGTGTAAATACATGTGTGTAAATGCGTGTGTAAATACATGTGTGTAAATACATGTGTGTAAATGCGTGTGTGTAAATGAGTGTGTAAATGCGTGTGTGTAAATACATGTGTGTAAATGCGTGTGTGTAAATACATGTGTGTAAATACATGTGTGTAAATACATGTGTGTAAATGCGTGTGTGTAAATACATGTGTGTAAATGAGTGTGTAAATGCGTGTGTGTAAATGTGTGTGTGTAAATACATGTGTGTAAATGAGTGTGTAAATACATGTGTGTAAATGCGTGTGTGTAAATACATGTGTGTAAATGCGTGTGTGTTAATGTGTGTGTGTAAATACATGTGTGTAAATACATGTGTGTAAATACATGTGTGTAAATGCGTGTGTGTAAATGCGTGTGTGTAAATGCGTGTGTGTAAATACATGTGTGTAAATGAGTGTGTAAATGCGTGTGTGTAAATGCGTGTGTAAATACATGTGTGTAAATACATGTGTGTAAATACGTGTGTGTAAATACATGTGTGTAAATGAGTGTGTAAATACATGTGTGTAAATGCGTGTGTGTAAATACATGTGTGTAAATGCGTGTGTGTAAATGTGTGTGTGTAAATACATGTGTGTAAATACATGTGTGTAAATACATGTGTGTAAATGCGTGTGTGTAAATACATGTGTGTAAATGCGTGTGTGTAAATGCGTGTGTGTAAATACATGTGTGTAAATGAGTGTGTAAATGCGTGTGTGTAAATGCGTGTGTAAATACATGTGTGTAAATACATGTGTGTAAATACGTGTGTGTAAATACATGTGTGTAAATGCATGTGTGTAAATGCATGTGTGCAAATGCATGTGTGTAAATGCGTGTGTAAATACATGTGTAAATGCATGTGTGTAAATGCATGTGTGTAAATACATGTGTGTAAATGCGTGTGTCTAAATGTGTGTGTGTAAATGCATGTGTGTAAATGTGTGTGTGTAAATACATGTGTGTAAATACATGTGTAAATACATGTGTGTAAATACATGTGTGTAAATGTGTGTGTAAATACATGTGTGTAAATGCGTGTGTAAATACATGTGTGTTAATGCGTGTGTGTAAATGCATGTGTGTAAATGAGTGTGTAAATACATGTGTGTAAATGCGTGTGTGTAAATGCATGTGTGTAAATACATGTGTGTAAATACATGTGTGTAAATGCATGTGTGTAAATGAGTGTGTGTAAATGTGTGTGTAAATACATGTGTGTAAATGCGTGTGTGTAAATGCATGTGTGTAAATGCATGTGTGTAAATTCATGTGTGTAAATGCATGTGTGTAAATGCGTGTGTGTAAATGCATGTGTGTAAATGTGTGTGTAAATACATGTGTGTAAATGCATGTGTGTAAATGCGTGTGTGTAAATGCATGTGTGTAAATGTGTGTGTAAATGCATGTGTAAATACATGTGTGTAAATGCATGTGTGTAAATGCATGTGTGTAAATGCGTGTGTGTAAATGCATGTGTGTAAATGCGTGTGTGTAAATGCATGTGTGTAAATGTGTGTGTAAATGCATGTGTAAATACATGTGTGTAAATACATGTGTGTAAATGCATGTGTGTAAATGCGTGTGTGTAAATGCATGTGTGTAAATGTGTGTGTAAATGCATGTGTAAATACATGTGTGTAAATGCATGTGTGTAAATGCATGTGTGTAAATGTGTGTGTGAATGCGTGTGTGTAAATACATGTGTGTAAATGCGTGTGTGTAAATGCGTGTGTAAATGCGTGTGTGTAAATGCATGTGTGTAAATGTGTGTGTGAATGCGTGTGTGTAAATGTGTGTGTGAATGCGTGTGTGTAAATGTGAATGCGTGTGTGTAAATGAGTGTGTAAATGCATGTGTGTAAATGCGTGTGTAAATGCATGTGTGTAAATGCGTGTGTGTAAATGCGTGTGTGAATGCGTGTGTAAATGCGTGTGTGTAAATGTGTGTGTGAATGTGTGGGTGTAAATGTGTGTGTAAATGTGTGTGTAAATACGTGTGTGTAAATGCGTGTGTGTAAATGCGTGTGTAAATGCGTGTGTAAATGCGTGTGTAAATGCGTGTGTGAATGTGTGTGTGTAAATACGTGTGTGTAAATGCGTGTGTGTAAATGTGTGGGTGTAAATGTGTGTGTAAATGTGAATGCGTGTGTGTAAATGAGTGTGTAAATGCATGTGTGTGAATGCGTGTGTAAATGCGTGTGTGTAAATGCGTGTGTGAATGCGTGTGTGTAAATGTGTGTGTAAATACGTGTGTGTGTAAATACGTGTGTGTAAATGCGTGTGTGTAAATGTGTGGGTGTAAATGTGTGTGTAAATGTGAATGCGTGTGTGTAAATGAGTGTGTAAATGCATGTGTGTGAATGCGTGTGTAAATGCGTGTGTGTAAATGCGTGTGTGAATGCGTGTGTGTAAATGCGTGTGTGTAAATGCGTGTGTGTAAATGCGTGTGTGTAAATGAGTGTGTAAATACATGTGTGTAAATGCGTGTGTGTAAATACATGTGTGTAAATGCGTGTGTAAATACATGTGTGTAAATGCGTGTGTGTAAATGAGTGTGTAAATGCGTGTGTGTAAATACATGTGTGTAAATGCGTGTGTAAATACATGTGTGTAAATGCGTGTGTAAATACATGTGTGTAAATGCGTTTGTGTAAATACATGTGTGTAAATGCGTGTGTGTAAATACATGTGTGTAAATACATGTGTGTAAATGCGTGTGTAAATACATGTGTGTAAATGCGTGTGTAAATACATGTGTGTAAATGCGTGTGTGTAAATACATGTGTGTAAATACATGTGTGTAAATGCGTGTGTAAATACATGTGTGTAAATACATGTGTGTAAATGCGTGTGTGTAAATACATGTGTGTAAATGCGTGTGTGTAAATACATGTGTGTAAATGAGTGTGTGTAAATGCGTGTGTAAATACATGTGTGTAAATGCGTGTGTGTAAATACATGTGTGTAAATGAGTGTGTGTAAATGCGTGTGTGTAAATGAGTGTGTGTAAATGCGTGTGTGTAAATACATGTGTGTAAATGCGTGTGTGTAAATACATGTGTGTAAATGCGTGTGTGTAAATACATGTGTGTAAATACATGTGTGTAAATGCGTGTGTGTAAATACATGTGTGTAAATGCGTGTGTGTAAATGCCTGTGTGTAAATGAGTGTGTAAATACATGTGTGTAAATGCGTGTGTGTAAATACATGTGTGTAAATGCGTGTGTGTAAATGCGTGTGTAAATACATGTGTGTAAATACATGTGTGTAAATGTGTGTGTGTAAATACATGTGTGTAAATGCGTGTGTGTAAATGAGTGTGTAAATGCGTGTGTGTAAATACATGTGTGTAAATGCGTGTGTGTAAATACATGTGTGTAAATACATGTGTGTAAATGCGTGTGTGTAAATACATGTGTGTAAATGCGTGTGTAAATACATGTGTGTAAATGCGTGTGTGTAAATGAGTGTGTGTAAATGCGTGTGTGTAAATGCGTGTGTAAATACATGTGTGTAAATACATGTGTGTAAATGCGTGTGTGTAAATACATGTGTGTAAATGCGTGTGTAAATACATGTGTGTAAATGCGTGTGTGTAAATGCGTGTGTGTAAATGCGTGTGTGTAAATACATGTGTGTAAATGCGTGTGTGTAAATGCGTGTGTAAATACATGTGTGTAAATGCGTGTGTGTAAATACATGTGTGTAAATGCGTGTGTAAATACATTTGTGTAAATACATGTGTGTAAATGCGTGTGTGTAAATACATGTGTGTAAATGCGTGTGTGTAAATGAGTGTGTAAATGCGTGTGTGTAAATACATGTGTGTAAATGCGTGTGTGTAAATACATGTGTGTAAATACATGTGTGTAAATGCGTGTGTAAATACATGTGTGTAAATACATGTGTGTAAATGCGTGTGTGTAAATACATGTGTGTAAATGCGTGTGTGTAAATGCGTGTGTGTAAATACATGTGTGTAAATGAGTGTGTAAATGCGTGTGTGTAAATGCGTGTGTGTAAATACATGTGTGTAAATGAGTGTGTAAATACATGTGTGTAAATGCGTGTGTGTAAATACATGTGTGTAAATGCGTGTGTGTAAATACATGTGTGTAAATACATGTGTGTAAATACATGTGTGTAAATGCGTGTGTGTAAATACATGTGTGTAAATGCGTGTGTGTAAATGCGTGTGTGTAAATACATGTGTGTAAATGAGTGTGTAAATGCGTGTGTGTAAATGCGTGTGTGTAAATACATGTGTGTAAATGAGTGTGTAAATACATGTGTGTAAATGCGTGTGTAAATACATGTGTGTAAATACGTGTGTGTAAATACGTGTGTGTAAATACATGTGTGTAAATGCGTGTGTGTAAATGAGTGTGTAAATGCGTGTGTGTAAATACATGTGTGTAAATGCGTGTGTGTAAATACATGTGTGTAAATACATGTGTGTAAATGCGTGTGTGTAAATACATGTGTGTAAATGCGTGTGTAAATACATGTGTGTAAATGCGTGTGTGTAAATGAGTGTGTAAATGCGTGTGTGTAAATGCGTGTGTAAATACATGTGTGTAAATGCGTGTGTGTAAATGCGTGTGTAAATATATGTGTGTAAATGCGTGTGTGTAAATACATGTGTGTAAATACATGTGTGTAAATGCGTGTGTGTAAATACATGTGTGTAAATACATGTGTGTAAATGCGTGTGTAAATACATGTGTGTAAATACATGTGTGTAAATGCGTGTGTGTAAATGAGTGTGTAAATGCGTGTGTGTAAATACATGTGTGTAAATGCGTGTGTGTAAATACATGTGTGTAAATACATGTGTGTAAATACATGTGTGTAAATGCGTGTGTGTAAATACATGTGTGTAAATGAGTGTGTAAATGCGTGTGTGTAAATGTGTGTGTGTAAATACATGTGTGTAAATGAGTGTGTAAATACATGTGTGTAAATGCGTGTGTGTAAATACATGTGTGTAAATGCGTGTGTGTTAATGTGTGTGTGTAAATACATGTGTGTAAATACATGTGTGTAAATGCGTGTGTGTAAATGCGTGTGTGTAAATGCGTGTGTGTAAATACATGTGTGTAAATGAGTGTGTAAATGCGTGTGTGTAAATGCGTGTGTAAATACATGTGTGTAAATACATGTGTGTAAATACGTGTGTGTAAATACATGTGTGTAAATGAGTGTGTAAATACATGTGTGTAAATGCGTGTGTGTAAATACATGTGTGTAAATGCGTGTGTGTAAATGTGTGTGTGTAAATACATGTGTGTAAATACATGTGTGTAAATACATGTGTGTAAATGCGTGTGTGTAAATACATGTGTGTAAATGCGTGTGTGTAAATGCGTGTGTGTAAATACATGTGTGTAAATGAGTGTGTAAATGCGTGTGTGTAAATGCGTGTGTAAATACATGTGTGTAAATACATGTGTGTAAATACGTGTGTGTAAATACATGTGTGTAAATGAGTGTGTAAATACATGTGTGTAAATGCGTGTGTGTAAATACATGTGTGTAAATACATGTGTGTAAATGCGTGTGTGTAAATACATGTGTGTAAATGCGTGTGTGTAAATGCGTGTGTGTAAATACATGTGTGTAAATGAGTGTGTAAATGCGTGTGTGTAAATGCGTGTGTAAATACATGTGTGTAAATACATGTGTGTAAATACGTGTGTGTAAATACATGTGTGTAAATGAGTGTGTAAATACATGTGTGTAAATGCGTGTGTGTAAATACATGTGTGTAAATGCGTGTGTTTGATAACCGTATACAATTTCTTTCAGGTTTCCAGCTTGATCACAAGACGCATATAGAGACAATTTGTACGATTCTGGCTTAAATATTGACAAAGAACTGATTTTGGTGGAAAATGCCCAACCTGCCTGATGGAACCACATTGCCCCCTAGTGGTCTGCAGTGTTGATTAGTTGAACATTTAAATCCCAGAGGACTCAGTAAAATGGACAAGATATATGCAACTATTAACTTCTAACGATGTCCCTTCGGTATCTATTTGGTATTTGTTTGGTGTCCCCATTGTTAACACAGAAAATTAACATTGTGTGGGTCACTATTCATATGTCACGATTTCATAGATATTCATCTGAATTTTGAAAGTCATAATCATCAATTACGTTGTGTGTTATTTTGATGTCTTTAAATTGCAAGTCTATGTTATATCTTTAATCTGCATATCTTAACAAGATGTGGTGTTTCAGAATCACCGAGACAAATGTTCTATGAGACAGAGTAATGGAGAAATAAGAGTTTCTTTGTCTCATCCAGAAATCCCCACGTAAAACAGATCACCTTACACAGACACCCAGGCAGACATTCACAACAGTTCAAGCATATCATTGGCTGAAAAAGTAGTGTAAGCCCCGCCTCCGAGAGTCAAAACCCGGAACCGCGGAAAACACACTCTCTGGCTTCTTGTTCTTGTTCTTGTTTCTGGCTTCATGCCACTTGTTCCAGAAGAGTTTCAACCCAGAGTTTCAGAAGGAGATTTGAGCAGAGAACAGTTGCTCAGAGAGATTTGGAGATGGTTTGAGCAGAAGAGAAGAGCTCACCAGAGTTTGGGAGTTTTCCCATAATCTCAGGAGAGAGCGGAAGGACGTGAGGATAACGATGCAGCGGACGACCGGAGGAAGCCCTCCAGAACCCAGTGAGACCCCGGAGACGAGAAAGAAAGACCCGAACAAAGATAAGAACAGAATGAAGTTTTCCTACCCAGAAAGCCAACTCCAAGCAACCTTTTATTAATCTTCTGTGAACTTAAGTTCACTTCATCAGAGAAGCAACGGACCCACTGACACTCAGAAGATTCGATCATCTAACCACAGCCCTCGGCACCATCGTTCCCGTTTCCCAGTGAAAGAACCAACTGAGAAGTCCGCTAAAGTCAGCCACCACAGCCAGGAAGGCCCAGAGAGCGGAAGAGAAATCCCCTCGGACCCCGCGTGGCCGCTGCCGTGTTCCGAGCTGACTAAGCAGAACTTCAGCACAGTAAGACCGACCCGTTTTCACCTTAAAGTGGGTTTGATGGATGTCTCGAGGCTTTCACAGAATGATAAATTAATCCGAAATGTCAGTATTTAGCGTCAAATAGTCAGCCAACCCAAACTATTTGAATGCATCCAGTATCTCCCCATTCCCCATATTTTATTTTATATTCACTAAGTGTTTTATATAATCACCCATATTCAATGCATCTCCTGTTTGTTTAAAGGTTCATGTCTAAGATCATATCATTGTAATAAACAGCTCATATATCTATATATATGTTATAATCACAGATTGTGTCGTATGCTTTCTTTACGTAATGTCTGTCCAACCAAACGAGAACTTTCACGAAAGTAGCGAGATATGAGACTGAATATTAATTGATTATTAACTGAATATTAATTGATTATTAATTTAACATACCAGGATCGTAAGATTCTAACAGTTTTCCTCCCTGACTGTAACGTAAAGTTAAGATAACGGTAGGTGGTGCCCTGAATTCGAGGTTTAAGATAAATCCTTATATTTGATATATATAATCGCCCGATAACGCTACACCACAGACAGTAGGATTGCTGCAGAGGTGAGTCTCTGTTGTAGAAATTAGTTGTCAATTTTTCAGTGCAGTCAAGTCAAGTCAGCTTTATTTATATAGCACATTTAAAAACATCAGAATTGATCCAGTCTTCTATATTAGTCCTCAAAACATTAGACACACCTACCTTTTAATGTGGTCTTTGTTTTTCCTGAATATTTGTACATTTTGCAATAGAATAGGAAATTCAGAACCATCATCCCTACTATTATGTTGTGGTTATGGTGTAACATGTGGTCTATTCTAATTACAGTAGCCTATATTTCTTTATCTATTCTGTCCCAAAACTCTTTAGTTAAGGTCAACAATATCCAAAGTATCTCTCTAATTGTATTGATACTTGAACAATGGTCTAGTTTGTGGTTTTTAGAATTTGTGTGTTGTGTTCTGATTGTGAGGTGCTATTTGACCCGTCACGCGCAACTGCGCCCCCCCAACAAATTGAATCACCAGCCGCCACTGGTGTGTAAATGCATGTGTGTGTGTAAATGTGTGTGTGCAGCTATTTAAGCGTTTAGTTATGAACATGTTAACGTCCACATTCTTTACGGAACAATTCATCGTGTATAAATGAGATCATCTGTACGTAAACATGTGATAAATGTGTCCTTAAAGCAGCTCTAAAGATGCGTTTCAAAGACGTGAATCCAATATAAAAGCTTGGAATAAAAACATGGGCCCAAAGTTCAGAACATACCCTTTAATCTGAAACAAAACGGTACAAGGATTCCACGAAGGTGAGGAGATGCTGCGACACGTTCCCTCCCAGCATGTCAACAGAATGCTTCTACATCGAATTAAAAAAGGCTAAAGACACACACCATCAGTTCAACTTATAAAACTCAGATCACACCTCGTTATTTTACAAACACCTCTAATGAAAAAATATGTTGAGTAAAAGTCAAATGAAGAGAGGAGCATGTGCATAAAAGACGTTGAGCACGAGTGCCTGTGTTCTACAGCTACTTATCAAAAAACTGGAGGCAGGGTGGTGTTGAGGGGTCCGGGGGAATGTAGATACAGGCCGGGCGGGGGGGGACACTGGGGCGAGGGCTCACGACACAGTCCAGAACCTGAACTAGGAGCGAGAACGGGAGCGAGAGCGGGACTGGGAGCGGGACTTGGAGCGGGACTCTGAGCGGGAGGCGGATCGGGAGCGGGCTTTGGCAGGCGAGGGGGACCGGGACTTGGACTTGGATTTGGACATGGCTCTGGACTCGTCGGGGGAGCGGGAGCGGGACCGGGACCCCCTTTCGGGCTCGGCGGCCTCGTCGTCGCTCTTCGGCTGCTCGCCGCCCTTTGACACGGATTTCCTGGAGCGGGACCTGGAGCGAGACCTGGAGCGAGAGCGAGACCTGGACCTGGACCTGGAGTCGTCCTTCTTGGTTTTCTTGCCGTCCTTCTTGCCCTTTTTGCTCTTGGGGCTGCGGCTCCGGCTGTGGTCTTCGTCCTTCTCGGCGCCGTTGCTGCGCTCTTCTTCCTCCTTCTTGTTCTTGCTCTTGTTCTTCTTGCTGTGAGACCGGCTGCGGGAGCGAGAAGCCGCTCTGTGGACGACAGAAGCAGCGCTTTTTATTCAGAGCTACGTTTTAAACAGAAAATATTACAACCAGGATGTTAGCCGAGCTGCAGCAGGTAACTGCACAGATGGATTTGTACTGATAAGATCCAACTGAGGGATTTCTGCCGCCATACACCAGATGTTTTTATACCTTTAAGAAATAAATCTGTTCTGTTTTTCAAACAGTTGGAAGTAATTATTTTACTTTAAAGAGTCGAAAACATGAATGAATCATCACTTTACAAACATCAACAGAAGTCACCAAAAGTAAAACAGGCTAAAGTCCCACATTAACACCAGATAACAGACGTGTTTTTATCTGAATTTATGTTCCAAATGTTCCAGTGAACTGAGGAATGAAACTCAGCATCAGTGATGCCTTCAGCTCATACAGCTAACGGGAAGCGTTTGGCTGCTAGCTCATACAGCTAACGGGAAGCGTTTGGCTGCTAGCTCATACAGCTAACGGGAAGCGTTTGGGTGCTAGCTCATACAGCTAACGGGAAGCGTTTGGCTGCTAGCTCATACAGCTAACGGGAAGCGTTTGGCTGCTAGCTCATACAGCTAACGGGAAGCGTTTGGCTGCTAGCTCATACAGCTAACAGGAAGCGTTTGGCTGCTAGCTCATACGTTTGGGTGCTAGCTCATACAGCTAACAGGAAGCGTTTGGCTGCTAGCTCCAGAGGGGAATCAGACACTTTGATGAGCCTCTTGGCCATCGCGGGGACAGATGTGACAGATACTGAGCCCACTGAGCTGCTGTTCCTCTTCCTAACTGATGATTTCTGGACTCTGAGAACAGATGAAACTAACAGATATCAACACCAATGTTCACTAAAGCTATGGAATCCAAAGCGCCGCCATGCAGTGATGTTATCACATTTAAATCAGGTGATTAAATTTACTCCCTGTGGGTCACACAGCATTTTCCCCGTTTATCTCTCATCATCTTTTAATCTGTAGCCCGTTGAAACCCGGCTGTTTAAATGTGAAGGGATGATGTCATCAGATATCCCACAATGCCTTGCGTTAGACGTTTCTCCTCACCTGGAGCGGGAGCGGCTGCGACTGCTGCTCTCACTGCGGCTGCGGCTCTTGTGAGAACGACGACTTCTGGAGCGAGACCTAAAGAAACAAAACATGTGACCATCATGTGACTTTTCAGGCGCTACATCAGTAGCGCGCCTTTCCCAAAAAAAGAAAAGAAACAGCGCTCTGGCTGCGCGTCTGACCTGGAATGGCTGCGACTGCGAGAATACGAGCGGCGGCGTTTGGCGCCGGGTCGGTCCTCGATGAGTCGGATCTTTCTGCCGTTCACCTCGGTGCCGTCCAGCTTCTCCAGAGCTCTCTTCATGTCCGAGTACTGCCGGAACTCGATCACGCCTTCGTTCCGGCGACCTTTGTGGGTGTCAGCGTAAGTCACCTCCCCCGCCTGCCTCATGTAGTCCTGCAGAGGGAGCAGAAGCGCACGTGAAACCCTCTTTATGTTCATCATACAGCTGAAGGAGTGAGCAGAACCGGTCCAGCAGGAACACTAGGGCTGCAAAATTCCCCGAATTTTCAAAGACGGAAACTTTCCATGGGAATAAACTGGAATTTACGGGAATTTTCAAAATTGAAGGTTGGCTCTTTTAGGGAACTTAAGTATAGTTGAGGAAAGTATATTTTAGCATAATCTTGACTAAAAACAGATGCCATTCCTCAATCACGTGCACGGAGCACACTGCTTTCTGCATGGCTACTGAGACCACGCCCCCTACTGGCACTGTGCACGCCTCCATCACATGTACAGCTTTAGAGCTCAGCTCAAACTATGGCTGAAAGCAAACCAGTCATGTGACCATTAGACTCTAAACATTCCCCGTGATGCTTCTGTTGTACGTTGTATTTTTTCTTATGTATTTTCTTTCTTGTGTATTTGCCTGCCTAGGGACTACGGATGAAAACTAGCTTTGTAGCTATAATCCGGCATATTTAAATTTGTTTTTATACTGATGTTCATTAATGTGCATTGTCCCTATTCAAATAAATAAATTGAATTAAAAATGTACAGAAGATTTCCAGAAGACTGAACCACACTTTGGAGCCTGAAGCACAAAGACTATCGAAGACACACGTTTGAGCCTGTGGACTTAACAAAGTGAAGTAAGTTTTGATGACATTCTGGGGTATTTTTGAATGAGTGGGGTTAGAGGATGGGTAATATTGAACCCAACACTCCTGTTTTTGTTCATCCATGAAACAAGTAATTAGAACGTGTTCTACTCTGCTTACAAATAAATCTGTTGAAAACATTTTGTATGGATGCTTTCTCATGACTTCTGTTTATATTTATGCTTGGATATAATATATTCCCAGCAAATTCTCCTAAATTCCCATGGAAAGTTTCCAGAATGGAATATATCCAAAATTCCCAAGCTTAACTTCCCATGGAAATTTTCCGCCTCTTTGCAGCCCTAAGGAACACGTTAGGCGGGAGAACAGAAGCGTCTTCGTACCTTTAAGTCCTGCCAACTGCAGCGGCTGGAAAGATTCTCAACAATGAGCCTGTAATCGGTCCGTACAGGCGGACCGTAGCGGTCCCTGCCGCCCCAGCGCCCATATCCACCTTTCAAGGCAACAAGGAAACAGACGGAACAATGAGGACCAGAAGTGAACGGGAACTGTGCAGTCATTCTAAACTCAGAGCTACAGACTACAATAATGTATCAATGGGAAAAAGAAACAAAAAAGGGGAAAAGCAAAAAAAGGAGAAAAAGATACTAAAAAAGAAAAAAAAAAATCATTTAACCCTTAAAAAAAAGACCCTAAAACTTCTTCCTACACATCTGGAGTTAAAAGCTTAAGGCAACAACTGCAGATATCAAACTTTGGTAGATGTTCAATGGGCCTATTTCATAAAAAGGAGTAAAAAAAAACAGAAAAAAAGAAAAAAAAAATTAATTAAATCATAACTGATGGAGGAAGTACTTACGGTGAACTAAAGTAAGAGTCTAAGCTAGCCTATCTAACAACATTTCACTGTTAGAAAACATGTTTCTTTTCAGGCACCTATAAGAGCTGAACCCACATCTGCTCCTAACCCCATGGCATCCTCACCACCCGGCCTGGGCCTAATGGGAAAAGCGGTCTTCATTCACAATGGCTCCCTTTTTTGGTCTGCCCAGGGGCCCAGAATGGTCAAACCACACTCTTGGAAAGGGGGGACACCATGGCCAGCAATAGGGGCAGGCAGTCAGCAAAGGACTCTTTCAATTAAAACATTGAGGTTCTTTGTTAAATCTTTACCTTTAAATTGACAATCATGTTTAAATGAAATAAAAACGGAATAAGACAGCAATAGATTACATGATATTTAACAAATATTTGACAATATTTTAAATTAACACAATCAATATTCCTGTTTGTTAGTAAGCCATTTCCCCACATCACCACAAGTTAATTCATTCTGACTATCATCTTACAGATGTTCTACGTCATTGGTGGCTCTGATGCACACAAATTTAATCACGTCACATAAAAGCCTCCTTCTGCCCTCAGAGGTGCTCACCGACACCTCGTTTCTGCTGAGACGGTTCTGGTTCAGAGACGGTTTCCTCATCCAGAACCGCTTATTTTACTCATTTCAACAGCTTCCGAACCAAATCTCAGCAGGAAAACGGGTCCCAGATCAGCACCGACCGACCCAAGAACCTTTTACACCAGAGTCTGAGGACGGGGCTACAGATTAAAACCCGAAGCAGCAGAGGAAGAACATCCGATTTTATTGGTTTTGTTTGTGAATACAGCTGCCGTCTTCTTTAAAAAGCAGCAGCTGGAGCATTTATACGTGCTGCCAGATGTTTTAAACCGATGTCCAGGCATGGATGAGTGGGGCTCTGGGCTGGGAAGCAAAAACCAGGCCTAACAAGGTTCTACAGATATTAAGTTATATTAAATACAGAACTTCAAACAGGAAGTGAAACACAAACGTTCCCCTGGTCCATCGCCCACTATGATGTAAATTCAATGCACATCAGCCACCAAGGACAAGCTTCAAACTGCGGCTCGCATTAGCTCATCGACATCATTCCCGTGTAGAGAACACAACACTCTGCGGGACACTTACTCCTCCCACCATAGCCCCCGTCACGGCGCGGCCCTTTCGTGTGCTCCACGATCACCCTCTCCCCGCACAGCTCTTTGCCGTTCAGGTCGTACACGGCGTCGTCTGCGTCACGCGGGTCATCGAATTCAACAAAGCCGTACCTGAAAAACACGTGGGCACATCAGTCAGACCTGCAAAAACACCTTCATCTGCGCCTCAGATCCAGTTTTATCCCATAATAATAATAATAATAATAATAATAATAATGCATTATATGAACAATTTACACTTCTATATTAATCATCAGTTACTATAAAATAATTTTATTTAAGTAAACAACTATTTAAGTAACTTTTCCTTTGATTGTAAATCATTTCTTATTAAAAATAAAAATAATTGATTAAAATTCAGACGGTTTCAGACTTACGTTTGAATTCATGAGTTTGTGGAAAAAAATTATTAAAAATACTCAGTTTTATTTGTAATCTGTAAATATAAATCACTAATGATCTGCAACCATTTCTGTTTTTTTTATTTGTGTATTTTATTTGCATTTTACTGTCCCTGCTTTTGATCTTAATATTTGTCTTTTATCCCACTGTAGCACTTTGAGATTTTGTTGTGAATGTAAAGTCTGTTATAAATAAAATGTATTATTATTATTCATCATGCGTGACCTTTCCATCCATGTGAATTATTATAGTTTGTGATGCAAGTAATAATGGAGTTTAACCACCACAGAGTAAAAAATAACATATTTCAACCAGCGGCTCCACTTATTCCAGTTTTATCCCATAATAATAATAATAATAATAATAATAATGATGATGAAGTGTTAATATGAACATTTACGCTTCTATATTAATCATCAGTTACTATAAAATTATTTCATTTAAGTAAACAACTATTTACGTAACTTTTCCTTTGATTGTAATTAATTTCTTATTATAAATAAAAATAATGGATTAAATTCAGACGGTTTCAGACTTACGTTTGAATTCATGAGTTTGTGGAAAGAAAAATTATTAAAAATTCTCAGTTTTATTTGTAATCTGTAAATATAAATCACTAATGATCTGCAACCATTCATCATGCGTGAACTTTCCATCCATATGAATTATTATAGTTTATGATGCAAGTAATGATGGAGTTTAACCACCACAAAGTAAAAATAACTTATTTCAACCAGCGGCTCCACTTATTCCTGATTTATCCCATAATAATAATGATGACGATGATGCGTTAATATGAACATTTACGCTTCTATATTAATCATCAGTTACTATAAAATAATTTTCTTTAAGTAAACAACTATTTAAGTAACTTTTCCTTTGATTGTAATTAATTTCTTATTATAAATAAAAATGCAGACGGTTTCAGACTTACGTTTGAATTCATGAGTTTGTGGAAAGAAAAATTATTTAAAAAAAACTCAGTTTTATTTGTAATCTGTAAATATAAATCACTTATAATCTGCAACCATTTATCATGCATGACCTTTCCATCCATATGAATTATTATAGTTTAACCACCACTGAGAGTAAAATAAACTTATTATTGACGCCTGATTGGATCTGTAGATTTAGGAAAAGATGCGACTTTTTGTCCCCTTTTTGCCTGGAAACATTTTTTCAGATAAAGCACGTAGATTTTCAGATAAAGCACGTAGACTGAATGGCTTCATGTAGTCATATCTCACACAACTCTGCCAAACAAAGCATCGCCATCTATTATCGTGGCGGAACGACTCGTGCAGGTTAGCTTCACCCGACAACGATGACTAAACGTAAACAAAACGTGTCACAACCCGAGCCCGTGCACACATGCAGCTTCGTGCACAGAGTTAAATAAAGATGTGGCTGGACCTGCAGCTGTAAAATAACGGTTAGCCTGCATTACATTACACAGCCGACTGTGACTTTGCCACGTCCAACATTAGCTTAGCTTAAGCTAGCGGTGGTCGATGAAGCGCTAACAATAACCTAGGCTGCTGATCGACATTAACCTTCAGTTTTAGGCCGAAAAATAGCAAAAGCTAATTAAATAAAGCTCAAATATAATCATAGAATCGCATTTTCGACGTCTTTTGTTGGTAAATATGGAAGGTGCCAGGAAGCTAGCATTAGCTTTAGCATTCCAGGCCCGTTTCCATCAGCAAGGGAAGCTAACATTAGCATTAGCATTCCAGGCCCGTTTCCATCAGGCCCCGGGGTTGCTGGTTCTGCGGCCCGCGCACGCGTTCGCCTCCACAAACACTTTACCCGTTCTTCAGGTCGACTTCCAGGATCTTCCCGTAGCCTTTGAAGAACCTTTCCACGTCCTTTTCCCGAGCTCTGTAGCTCAACCTTCCGATGTACACCCGCGACATTTTGTTAGCTTGTGTGTGAGCTACCGAAACGTGCACGAGGAGGAGGCGCGAGGCTCGCTAACACAAGAGCAATGCCGCGGTTTCAGGGGGCGTGTCTTATCCTGGGGGCGTGTCTTATTCTGCGTACATGCCCTGAGCGTAGACTTTCAGGTGGACACGTTCGTAAAAGGTTGATCTGCCACCAAGGAAATTCAGAGAACCGAGAAGACACCAGAAATGCCTTCTGTGACACTCACACTGAGACCATTATTCATCTGTTTTGGAAATGTGAATATACCCGTAAAGCTGTGGCAAGATATTTGTAGATTTATTTTAGATAATGTTGTGATTTTGAGCTCCTTCTGCAAAATGTCATTTTTGGTTTTATAAAGAGTGATGCTCCCACTGAAAAAGAATATTTTTTAATTAATCTCATTTTAATTCTTGCTAAGTATTACATCCACAAATGTAAATTTGCCAAAGTGAAACCCAATTTTTGTGCTTTCATGATAGAACTCCAGATGTATTTCAAGTCAATTTCCTCCTCTAATAACAAGAAAGATATCAAAACTATAAATCTAGTCTCCCACTTTGAAATCTTTAACTCAGAGTAATCCTCATTGTTCATGTCCCCTGGTATATTCTCTCACTTCATTTATTATTTAAACTACTTATGTATGTATTTATTTTGGTTTGCTTATTTGTTCTTCATTTATTATTAATGATACTTGTCATGTTTTTGCACTGTTTTTGTATCTTGTAAAGCAAAATAAAGTTGTATTAAAAAAAAGAGAAGACATCAGATATCCTGGTTTACAACACGGTTAAAGTTTCTCACCAAAAACTTCTATGTTTTATCCCATTTTTTATCTTGTGCATCTAAGATCTTTCAATAGTTATTTTTCTATAAGAGATAGCCCACACTACAATCATTTATTTTCTTTCAATTTGTACTATATGTGGAGGTGTGAATATGTGAAGTTAAAAAAAACACAAACTGTTTACTTTTGAGTATGTCATTGTTCTGTCAATGTGACATGTTTAAATAAAAATAAATAAATAAATAAATATATAAATAAATAAAAATAATAATAATTTAAAAAAAAACTTCTATGTTTTACAAATTTCCCCATGACATGCTATTTATGGAATATTTATTTAGTTTCTCTTGGTTGGATCAATATTTCACCAAAGTATTTTTTTTAGTTTAGCAGCTTCTTTAGTTAAATTAATTCTAATTCTAAAGATTGTTGACAAGAGTTTGTTCCCAGTAAAGCAAAAGAATAAATCATGTTTTCACACAGACTTCCCACTTCTGAGGTACGCTGAACCCGTTACTACGTTTTAACAGATCTGGGGTTGATCTGAGAGTTTTATTGTAGATTATTTTTTACAATTTTACAAACGATGGTCCACCAACTTCTTCATGAGCACCACACTGTGGTCCACCAGCTGCACAGCAGGGGGCAGGAGGGACCTGCAGCGGGGGGGTGAGGGCAGCAGGGGAGGTCACTGGAACCACTCTGTCCCCCCTCACACACATTTACACCAACCGACTTCATAAGAAGGCTGGAAACATCAGCTCTGACCCTCCCTTCCGGGACGCTAACTGTTTCCCCTCCTCCCCTCTGGCAAGAGATATCGGACACTCAAAGCCAGAACCAAGAGACTCCAAAGCAGCTTCTCCCCTCAGGCCATCGGCCGTCGCTCCTCCCCCCCTGAGAGAGGAGAAACCCCTCACCCACCCCCCACTCCCCTGAAGTCAGGGTGTTTACACTGTGACACTTTAATCTCCACCAGTTGCACTTTTATCTGATTTTGTACTGTTTTACTACCAATTTACTACAATTTACTGCTCTTTTTTTTTGCCCTGTTTACTGCTTACAGCTGTTCTTTTTCTCCACATCAATACCCCAGTCCTAAAAAACACCTCATAAGATTCACTTAAAAAACCCTTTGTAAGTATTTGCACTCAGATGATTTAAGTAATATTTAATGCTGCAATATCAAGTAAATTTGACTCACCCTAAAACATAACAGTTTAGAAGATATTAAGTAACATTTACTTAATTACATCTAAGTTTTAAGTTATATTTATTTAAACAAATGAAGTAAAGTCTACTTGTTTTTCATAGGCAGGAACATCATTTTACTCAAAATTTTAAGTAAATTTTATATATCTGTAGTATTTGCTGTTATGAAGTAACTTAGTAGATTTTAACGATACACTTTCAGAGTAAAGTTTATGTAGTATTTCTAGGTTTATGTACATACAACTATTAAACATTTAAATTGTATGAGGAAACCTGAGTAAAACTTACTCTTCCCCCATAATTCATGTATTATGTGAATAAAATGTTTAATTTTACTTAGGAAGCTCTAGTTCTCACTGAATCTTAAAAATACAAGGTAGAGATTATGACAGTTACTCTAATAGAGTTTACTTCACCAAAAAATCACTTTTTTCAGTGTGTACATACCGACCGCAGTATTTATATCCATCGCAGTATTTATATCCATCGCAGTATTTATTTCCCTTGCTTCTCCTTCCAAATGTTCTTTCTTGCTTTTTACTGTTGGTTTATCTCCAGTTAGTCATTGCCTTTTTGTGTTTCACTGCTGAATGGTGAGGAGTTGCTAACGTCATCTCGGTCTTAAATGTTTTAAAATGTTCTACAGTGACAATAAAATGATTTTTATTCTGTATTGGACTTCCCTTAATCAATACCCAATCAAAGATCCATCCATCCATTTTCTATACCCGCTTAATCCACCTCAGGGTTACTGGGGGGCTGGAGCCTTTCCCAGCTGCCATTGGGTGAAAGGTGGGGTACACCTGGACAGGTTACCTGGATGTGGATAACTTTTTGGCTTCAAGCCTCAGCTGCACAATTGTTTAACAACGTTATGTTGTTGTTTTATGTCAGACGGTTAAAATGAACTAAAGTAAAACAAAAAACTGATGTCATATTTTAAAGATCACATTAAGATAACACAAGTTAAAAGTAAACAGACATTGAGACATTTTAATATGTTGTTGTTTTTAAAATTTTTTTTAATCACGTCACACATGGGCTTCCATACTTAAATTATTTTGGCATAATTAAAAAAAGCTTATTTGAATATTTTGAGAAATAAAAAAAATAAAAATGACATCTTATAATTTATTATAACTTTTTTTTAGAAAAAATACTCAAACAATATGCAGATTAATATATAAAAAGCAGTAGTAAGGGTCGATTAATCGATTAATATCATTAAATATTCATCAGGTGGTTTAAAGTTTCATCCTGCTCGTCCCGGATTGATCCACTGCGGTGGGCGGGGCTAATAATTACTAACAAACTAGCCGCGCCCCTCCTCCTCCTCCTCCTCCTCCTTCGTGGCTCTTATTTTTCACCTTTGTGGATAACTTTTTCCTCACATAAAGTTGCTGGATGTTGCCGTCACGTTGGTGGTGTGAAGTTGCTCAAATGTTAGAGTCCGGGCAACTTTTTGGCGCCTCCGGAGACACGAAGGAGGAAATTAACGGTCCGAGACGTTAGCTGAAAATAACGGTCCGAGACGTTAGCTGGATGCTAGCTTCGGTGCAACAGGTCGCAAGGTGATCCGGCCATGGAGCGCGGAACAATCTCAAAGTACTCCTGGGTGGACTTCGCGTTCTCCGTGATCGGGGTGTGCACTTTCCTGGTGGACTGGGGCTCCGACGTGTGGGTGGCCACCGAGTTTTACTGCCGCGGGGAGTTCTTCTGGTTCGGTGTGCTGGTCGGCCTCATGGTCCTGTCGTCGGTCGTGGTCCAGATGTTCAGCTGGTTCTGGTTCAAATACGACCGGGAGCTGCCGGGATTCTGCGGGGAGCCCGGGGGAGGAGGCGTGCTGTGCGGGGACCGGGTGAAGCTCTTCTGCCTGCTGCATGTGCTGCAGCTCGGCTTCCTCTGCAGGTAAACACCGGCGTCTGGTCCCGGTTCCTCCCTATGGAAGTTTTTCTGTGCCAGAGTTTGAATACGAATTTCTAATGTTGATTTTTTTTTTTTTTTTTTTTTTTTTTTTTTTTTTTTTTTTTTTTTTACAGCATCAAAATCAGACTTTGAATTTGAAAAACCAACAGTGTAAAAAAAAAAAATCAATTTCTAAAAACAAAATTCAGTGAAATATTCAGAGGAATTAAAATTCAAGTTAAAAAAATTCAATGGAAAAAAAATCAACTTAAAAAAATTCAATGGAAAAAAATTTAGTGAAAAAAAATCAGTGAAAAAAAATTCAGTGGAAAATAGTTTGAGTAATATAAATTGAGCTGATGTGTCCAATGGAGCGTAACTTGATTGGCTGCCGTTGGATGAATTGAGAACAGGGATCGATTGCTTCTCCCCGTTTACCCGGATGTTGAGTCTGGTTCTTTTTCCACTGAATTTTTAGATGTTGATTTTTTTTTTTTTTTTTTTTTACACTGTTGGTTTTTCAAATTCAAAGTCTAATTTTGATGCTGTAAAAATTCAATATTAGAAATTCATATTCAAACTCTGATGGCACAGAAAAACTTCCATACCTCTCACTCCTCCGCGGGTCTAGTTGTTTCTGATTTCACTGATAATGGATCAATAATGTTGGTTTACATGAACATTCTGAGTGAGTCTAACCTCGAAGTTTGTGTCACGTGGACAGATGTGGTTTC
The DNA here is from genome assembly GCF_027942865.1 of Odontesthes bonariensis. NCBI lineage: Eukaryota > Metazoa > Chordata > Actinopteri > Atheriniformes > Atherinopsidae > Odontesthes > Odontesthes bonariensis. The sequence continues at coordinate 119,928 of NC_134523.1, read as the reverse complement.
TTGTAAATGTTGTGTGATTGTTTTTTTTTAAAATTTAATTTAATTTTTTTTTTATTTCAACTTCCTTTTATTTAAATTTTTTTTACATTACACATGAAACATTTCTAATATTATACGCCAGGGGATAAAAGAGGTCACATTAAAATATTCAAGTGTTCACAGATATCAACAGTCTTAATGACTTTCTGGTTGTTTGAGAATTTAATGGAGGTCATATACTGCCTTAGTTCACCGAGAAAGGCAAGAAAATATGTTTTTTTTCATGAATTTACATTTATGGATATGACATTTAGCCATTAAAATGACGAGGTTGATAATAAAAGTTATGTTTAATTTAATTAACTTAAATGAAACTTCTCTGACTTTATTAGTTAACAGGTATCGGTTGGGTAGGAGCCAGATCTTCTTCCAGTCAGTGTGTTCCAAGTATTTGTTCCAGGATGAGGCCACGTGTGGAACTGTGGTGTGATTCCTTTTAAACAGGAGTCTAATTAGTTTGTTGTTTTTACCATTACTGGTCAAACTAGCTTTACCTACTGGGGAATCTGACAAGGACAACGGGGAGAAATATTTGTGTTGTGTGATTGTTTGTGAGCACTCAGGTGTTTAACGCATGGTGACGGGTTTGCGTCTCCTCTCTCGCAGACACATCTCCGCCATCCGTCAGGGCTTCAGGGTGTGGTGGCGGAAGCAGGCGGGCTCGGAGTACGCCGTGTACCTGACGCACGACCTGAGCATGCTGCGCCTCATCGAGACGTTCTGCGAGAGCGCGCCGCAGCTCATCCTGATGGTCTACGTCATGCTGCGCACCAACCGGGCCCGGACCGTTCAGTGTGAGTTCTGCCGGTTCCTCACGGGTTCTGAGCCGTTGGCTGTGTTCCAAACCGTAATACTACATACTACATACTACATACTGCATACTGCATGCTACATGCTACATGCTACATACTGCATACTACATACTACATACTACATACTGCATACTGCATACTGCATGCTACATACTACATACTGCATACTGCATACTGCATGCTACATGCTACATACTGCATGCTACATACTACATGCTACATGCTACATGCTACATACTGCATACTACATACTGCATACTGCATGCTACATGCTACATGCTACATACTGCATACTACATACTACATACTGCATACTGCATGCTACATACTACATACTACATACTACATACTGCATACTGCATGCTACATGCTACATACTACATACTACATACTACCAGTGTTGGGAGTAACGGCGTTTAAGTAGAACGGCGTTACTAACGGCGTTATTTTTCCAGTAACGGAGTAATCTAATTAATCACTTTTCCCATCGTTACAACGCCGTTATCGTTACTGAGAATATAAAGTGGCGCGTAACTACAATTTGGTTGTAGGCTTTCGGCTACATATCAGCTGCATGCTGCCTGGAGAGAGCAGGGGTGGGGATGATGACACCGTTGCAAATACGATGATGATTGGCTGGGTGGGCGGATGTTCTGCTCACGCTGTCGCACTTCACGCGCTAAACACACACAAGACAGCGGCGACGAGCCAGGGAAGTTCACAGGAAGCGTTCTCTAACTGGAATTACCGGCACTACTTCTCACCCGTGGAGATAAAAGGCAAGAATGTGTATGTAACGTGCACGCTATGCCCAGGGAAAAAAACTTTATCCACGTCTGCCTCAAGTAACTCAAATCTAATGAAGCACCTCACATCAACCCATGCGACTATGAAGCACTTGTTGCTTCTGAAGCTGCTAACCCAACCCCAAGCCCAAATGCAGCTAGCTAACCCAACCCCAGGCCCAAATGCAGCTAGCTAACCCAACCCCAAGCCCAAAGGCAGCTAGCTAACCCAACCCCAGGCCCAAAGGCAGCTAGCTAACCCAACCCCAAGCCCAAAGGCAGCTAGCTAACCCAACCCCAGGCCCAAAGGCAGCTAGCTAACCCAACCCCAGGCCCAAAGGCAGCTAGCTAACCCAACCCCAGGCCCAAAGGCAGCTAGCTAACCCAACCCCAGGCCCAAAGGCAGCTGGCTAACCCAACCCCAAGCCCAAAGGCAGCTAGCTAACCCAACCCCAAGCCCAAAGGCAGCTAGCTAACCCAACCCCAGGCCCAAAGGCAGCTAGCTAACCCAACCCCAGGCCCAAAGGCAGCTAGCTAACCCAACCCCAGGCCCAAAGGCAGCTAGCTAACCCAACCCCAGGCCCAAAGGCAGCTAGCTAACCCAACCCCAGGCCCAAAGGCAGCTAGCTAACCCAACCCCAAGCCCAAAGGCAGCTAGCTAACCCAACCCCAAGCCCAAAGGCAGCTAGCTAACCCAACCCCAAGCCCAAAGGCAGCTAGCTAACCCAACCCCAAGCCCAAAGGCAGCTAGCTAACCCAACCCCAAGCCCAAAGGCAGCTAGCTAACCCAACCCCAAGCCCAAAGGCAGCTAGCTAACCCAACCCCAAGCCCAAAGGCAGCTAGCTAACCCAACCCCAAGCCCAAAGGCAGCTAGCTAACCCAACCCCAAGCCCAAAGGCAGCTAGCTAACCCAACCCCAAGCCCAAAGGCAGCTAGCTAACCCAACCCCAAGCCCAAAGGCAGCTAGCTAACCCAACCCCAAGCCCAAAGGCAGCTAGCTAACCCAACCCCAAGCCCAAAGGCAGCTAGCTAACCCAACCCCAGGCCCAAATGCAGCTAGCATGAGCCCCAGCGAAGGAGACGGAGCCACTCGAAAACAAACACTCGATTTTTCGGGTCAGAATTTATTTATTAATTTATTTCTATGCATCATATGGAAGGCTGCAATCTATTGAGTTCAAATAAATACCGAATGTTCTAAATTACTGTATTTAGTGTTTTTATATATCTTCTATATAGGGAGTATAGGGAAATATTCACTGAGTCTGGTCCATTTTTTTTTCCTTTAGCACAAGTTTCTTTTTTACCTTGAATGAATTCAATCAGTTAATATAAACATATTTGATGTTATAGAACATAACAGCGTTATAGAACACAAAAAATAACGCCAAAGTTACTTTGTAACTAATTACTTTTACAATATGGTAACTGAGTTACTAACTCAATTACTTTTTGGGAGCAGTAACTAGTAACTGTAACTAATTACTTTTTAAAAGTAACTTGACCAACACTGCATACTGAATACTGAATACTGCATACTACATATTGCATACTACATATTGCATACTGCATACTACATACTACATACTACATATTGCATACTACATACTACATATTGCATACTGCATACTACATACTACATACTACATATTGCATACTACATACTACATACTGCATACTACATACTGCATACTGCATACTACATACTGCATACTGCATACTGCATACTACATACTACATACTGCATACTACATACTGCATACTACATACTACATACTGCATACTACATACTGCATACTGCATACTACATACATACTACATACTACATACATACTGCATACTACATACTGCATACTGCATACTACATACTACATACTGCATACTGCATACTACATACTACATACTACATACATACTACATACTGCATACTCATCCATCAGACAGTATGCAGAGCGTTTACCCACAATGCATTTCGCTCCTGCGAACGGGTATTTTATTTTGTGAAAATAACCGGAAGTGCGTTGCTCACTGCGGCTAGCTTTAGTAGCGCCGAATTCGTGGGAACTAAATAGTAAACAGCCGGTATTTTGTCAGGTTTTCAACACGTTGGGGATCTAAACGACTACTTTCTCACCTGAAAATGTTTCAAATGTTGCTAAAGTTTACAGAGTTTAGAGCTTAAGGGAAATCAGCTTCAGGCCGGCTGATTTCGGCTCGGGCAGGAGCCAAATGCATTGTGGGTAAACGCTCTGCATACTGTCAATTAGTATGTAGTATGTATTATGGAAGTATGTAGTATGTAGTATGCGGTTTCGAACACAGCCGATGACCCAGCTGGGAGGTCACCAGAAACAGGAAGTGGTTTGTTGTTGACTTCCTGTTTTGTTCCCACAGTTGTGAGCATCGCGGCCTCCACCACCTCCATCGCCTGGATGGTGGTGGACTACCACCGCTCGCTGCGCTCCTTCCTGCCGGATAAAGCCAGGCAGGGCTGGGGCTCCTCTCTGATCTACTTCCTGTGGAACCTGCTGCTGATTGGCCCTCGCGTGGCGGCGCTGGCCCTGTTCTCCTCGGTGCTGCCCGGGTTCATCGCCGCGCACTTCCTGCTGCTGTGGCCCGTCTTCGTGCTGTGGGCGTGTCTGCAGAGGACGGCGTTCATGGACAGCGCCGGCGGCGAGTGGCTGTACCGGGCCACCGTGGGGCTCATCTGGTACTTCAGCTGGTTCAACGTGGCGGAGGGCCGCACGCGCGTGCGGAGCGCCATCTACCACGCCTTCATCACGGCGGACGGCGGCGTGCTGCTGGTCACCTGGTGGTGCTACAGGGACCCGGCACAGACGGAGGCGTACGGCGCGGCGCTGCTCGCCGCCCTGCCGCTCGTCTACCTGCTGGGACTCGTGTTCAAAGCCGTCTACTACTGCTGCTTCCACCCCAAGCTGTGGAGGCCCCCGGCGAGGCTGCCCGACGACCTGCCCGACGCGGAGGTGTCCTTCAGAGACGTTTCCGTCCAGGACGACGCCCCGTCCTCCCGGCTCCTCAACAGACGCATGGCCTGCCACGCCGGCCATTTTTACACGGAGCGAGGAGCCGTCAGAGCCACGGGCGGCTCGGGCGGAACCGAGTCGACCCGAGTGTGACCCTGCCGCCGCCGGGCTGGTTCCCGCTCAGCACACGCCACCGCGGGACCAGACCGGAGTCTGTTTTTATCCAAGTTAAGTCCCTGAGGGGAGCGGGCGCTCGGACGACCTCAGGGCGAATTAAATCTCAGGTGAACGAGCCGCGTCCACAGAATGTTTCCGTATTTATGTTACCGTGGCGACACCACGTCTCCGGAACCGCCGAGTCTGAAGCGAATGAGAGGAAACGCGGAGATGGTTCGATGAGGAAGTGAATGTGGCGACGAAAATAATCAGAAAGTTGTTCAAGTTTGTGAATGATTTAATGTTTCTTCGTGTTTTTAAGAAGATGAAATAAAAACAGATGAATTCTGTTCTGATGCTGATTTATGGATGAAAATAACATCGTCCTCTCCATCACTGATCTGCACGCGTGTGGAAGTCTTCATTCAGCAGATATTAAATCACAAAATGAATGTAAAGTTATTTCATTAATAAATAAAGAGGATTTAAGACGGAGATAAAAACAAGTTTGATGCAGAAATTTAGAAACTTTCTCTAATTTTAAACATTTGTCGTGTTCAAAACTTTTTAATAAACACATTTTTATTTATTTACTGATTTGTTTTAGTCAGTTTCTGCCTGAAATGCTTCAGTTAAAGTTCAGTTCGGTTTGAACATGTCGGTGTGTGCACGTGCGCGTGTTCGTGCGCGTCAAACAAGGTTTTACAACCTTGAATGTACAGAAAACAAAGATCACGTGGTCATTCAGTCTGTTTCAGCTGATCAAAGTGCACCCGTTCAGTGCGCGTGTTTCCTGCGCAGTGCGCCTTTAAGGCTCCAGATGTGGGTGGAGTGCCCGGCTCTGAACTTCGGCTCCAGTCTTACTTTCGGTTGCGGGCTACCAGCTCAGGCTACCAGCTCAGGCTTCCAGCTCCGGGCGGGACCGCCAGCAGAACCATGGCCGTGTTCATGTACTCCCCGGCGGACTTCCTCTTCACCTGCGTCGGCCTCCCGCTGCTGCTGCTGGACGTCGGGCTGGACGTGTGGGCGGCTGTGAACTTCTACCAGGAGGGAGCCTACGCGAGCCTGGCGGTGCTGCTGCTGCTGCTGGTGGGCTCCTCGGTGCTGGTGCAGGTCTTCAGCTGGTTCTGGTACAGCTACGAGAACTTCAAGATGCAGACCAAGGTGGAGAAGTGGCTGAGCGGCAGGCTGAAGCTGCTGAAGCTGCTGCATGTGCTGCAGATGGGGATCTACGTCAGGTGTGTTGGGAGAAGCTGGTTCTCCATTCAGCTGTTCTGTTAAAGCCCGAAGGGTTCGTTTTACAGGAAGTTCCCTCAGAAACAGCGAAGAGTTCAACAGATGAAACTCTTTCAGGGCTGATTATGATCAGTTTAAAGGTCGAAACTTTATATAATATATTGAATAAGTTAATAAATTAACAGTTAGAAGAGAGTAGATCACAGAACTGAAAGTATGTAAAAGTATCTGAATATTATAAATACAGTAAACTTATTTTTACATTAATTTATCAGAGTTCTGTGTAGTTTTCTTTATTTTTTTATAGTTTATTATTAGGGCTGGGCGAGTTAACTCGTTAATTATTTAATGGCAATAAATATTTTTATCTCATTAATGCAGCTTTTTTTTTTCTTTAAAAAATTTTGGATAAGAAATGGATAAGAAAGTTCAGAGAGACAGGAAGCAGGGGGCAGAGAGAGGGGGAACAACACGCAGCATCCCTGTTTTATTATTTATTTTATTATTGTAAAAGTGCTGCTCACAGGCTTTTATTTTGTAAAAGTCTGCTGCTCACAGGCTTTTATTTTGTAAAAGTCTGCTGCTCACAGGCTTTTATTTTGTAAAAGTCTGTCGCTCACAGGCTTTTATTTTGTAAAAGTCTGCTGCTCACAGGCTTTTATTCTGTAAAAGTCTGTTGCTCACAGGCTTTTATTTTGTAAAAGTCTGCTGCTGTCTGCTGTGGAACAGGAAAAGAAAGTAATCGGCGGATCCACCAAACATGGAGAAGGGTACGGAACTTTTACTCGGCCATTTTCATGTTAAAGTTCTTCCAGACGGCGGAGTCGACAGAACCAAAGTCATCTGTAAACACTGCCAAGTTGAATTGTCTTCTCAGCGTAGTAGTTCCAGTCTAAAATATCACTTAAAGGCAAAACACACAACTGATAGCAGCAAGTCATTCAAGGAAACAGACAGTGGAGCGAGGCTTCTACATAAAAACTACAGAAAGATGCTGATGTTAAAAGTGTGTTTGCACAACAAATGTTATGGCACTTTCATTCATATGGCAGCACATTTAAAATAAAGCTAAATGCTAAAAGCTATACGCTACTTTTGGATTCATTTTTGGATTCTGCGTACAAATGAGATTAATCGTGATTAATCAGGGAAATCATGAGATTAATTAGATTAAACATGTTAATCGTTGCCCAGCCCTTGATAAAACACTTTTAGGGCTGATTATGTTCAGTTTAAAGGTCACAAACTTTATATAATATATTTAATAAGTTAATAAATTAACAGTTAGAAGAGAGTAATCACAGAACTGAAAGTATGTAAAAGTATCTGAATATATAAATACAGTAAAGTTATTTTTACATTAATTTATCAGAGTTCTGTGTAGTTTTCTATGTATTTATTTTTTTATAGTTTATTATGATATATTATTAGTTTAGTATTATGAGGATCTAATTAATCTCTTAAAGGAGAAAAATTTAATAAATAAAAACAAATATTTCACAAATGGATGAAAAATCATTTTTAATCTTTTCAGTTCTATAAAAATACTGAAAGAATAATAAATAAATGAGTCAGAAGCAGGATGAACTTGTTTTCTTTCTCTGAGGAAGTAAAGATCTCGTTATGAGTCACAGCTTCCTGCTTCGACTCCTCTGAGGCAAACATGATATATTTCATACATATACATCATATATCCATATATATATCCATCATATACATACACATCATACATATATTTTTATTTTATTCTTATTTTTACCGTATGTACGCTGCAACTGCGAAGAAATTTCCCAGCTGGGATGAATAAAGTAGTTCTATTCTAAATCAGCTGGTTTACTGACTCTCTGTGGCGAACATCATGATGCAATCAGCTGGTTTCCGTCCTCAGGCACGCGGGCGTGTTGGAGATCTCCGTGAGAAGCCTCTCCTCCCGGCATACGGACTCGGAGGGCGTGGCGGTGTACCTGAGCCACGACCTGAGCATGCTGCGCATCATCGAGACGTTCTCTGAGAGCGCGCCGCAGGTGGTGCTGATGCTCACCATCATCCTGCAGGAGGGCCGGCTGGACCTCGTCACAGGTGCGTTTTTACCTGAATCTCTTCGGATCTGAGAGCCGAACCATCTTCAGGCTGTTCGGGACTTCTTCCTCAAACAGTTTCAGCATATTTTTAATATTTTCAGGGTTTTTCGTGCATTTAAAGTGGCTTTTAAACCAGATATCATCAATATTCGTTAGTCCAGCTCATACAGAACTCATTAAAACAGGCACCCAACAGACTGCAGAGGGGAAAAACTCCCTTTAAACATCTTTAAAGGGACAGTTCGCCTCTTTAAAGCTGTATAACATCCCATGTCAGCAACATCATTTCTGAACATCTTCTTACCCCCTGCTGCGTCCTGTGAGCAGAGTTCCAGCCTCGTTTTGGTGTTGATGAAGGTAGTAACAGGCGCGGCTGTCGGCAGGCGCAGCAGGCAGTGATATGAAGGGAGAGAAAATAGGGCCAAGAGATTGTGAGGTCTGACTTTTCCTGGAGAACCATTTTGTGATGCAAATGTATTACTCTGTTGAACGCATATTGTTCTGAGAAGCAAAACGCTTTATTTTTTAAACCCCAGCCAACTAGCCGAACTACCTTCATCAGCACCAAAACGAGGCTGGAACTCTGCTCACAGGACGCAGCAGGGGGTAAGAAGATGTTCAGAAATGATGCTGCTGATATGGGATGTTACACAGCTTCATGTCAGAAGAGGCGAACTGTCCCTTTAACGTGAGGTTTCTCTGAATGCTCTCATGCCGCCTCTCCTCCTCCTCAGTGCTGAAGGCCGTGGGCTCGGTGGCGGCCGTGGCCTTCTGTGTGACCACCTACCACCGCTGCATGCGCTCCTTCCTGCCCGACAAGGAGCGGCAGCGGCTGGGCTCCTCGGTGGTCTACTTCCTGTGGAACCTGCTGCTCCTCTCGTCCCGCCTGCTCGCCCTGGCGCTCTTCGCCTCGGTGCTGCCCTGCTTCATCTTCACGCACTTCGTCTGCTCCTGGCTGGTGTTCTTCTTCTGCGCCTGGCGCTCCGGGACGGATTTCATGGAGAGCGCGGGCGGCGAGTGGACCTACCGAGCCACGGTGGCGCTCATCTGGTACTTCGACTGGTTCAACGTGGTGGAGGGGAACACGAGGAACCGGACACTGCTGTACCACGGCTGCGTGCTGCTGGACGTCTCCGTCCTCTGCGGCGTGTGGTGCTGGAAGATGGCCACCGACCCGCCGCGCTTCGCCATCCCGCCGCTGTACGCCGGAGTCACCGCCGCCGGCGTGGTCGCGCTGTACGTCCTCGGCCTGCTGCTGAAGGTGGCGTATTACAAGTGCTTCCACCCGAACCTGCGCAGGGAGGAGCTGAGGGGGGGGAGCAGCGAGAGGCTGCAGGGCGATGAGATTGACGGACCAATGAGGTTACAGGCTCACTGTGATGTCACAGACCGCAGCATGTCCAGCCAACCAGCTGCCTGCAACAAGAGGATGAAGAAGCTGGCCGAGAACTTCTACTCCTGAATCAGAGGCTGTGTTCGAAACTGCATACTGCATACTTCCATACTAAATACTATATACTTCCATACTGCATACTGCATACTACATACTTCCATACTACATACTATATACTTCCATACTGCATACTACATACTTCCATACTACATACTATATACTTCCATACTGCATACTGCATACTACATACTTCCATACTGCATACTACATACTACATACTGCATACTGCATACTACATACTGCATACTACATACTGCATACTGCATACTACATACCGCATACTACATACTGCATACTACATACTGCGTACTGCATACTGCATACTACATACTGCATACTGCATACTACATACTACATACTATATACTACATACTTCCATACTACATACTATATACTTCCATACTACATACTACATACTGCATACCGCATACTGCATACTACATACTGCATACTGCATACTACATACTCCATACTACATACTGCATACTACATACCGCATACTACATACTGCATACTACATACTTCCATACTACATACTGCATACTACATACCGCATACTGCATACTACATACTTGCATACTGCATACTTGCATACTACATACTCATCGATCAGACAGTATGCAGAGCGTTTACCCACAATGCATTTCGCTCCTGCCCGAGCCGAAATCAACCGGCCTGAAGCTGATTTCTCTTAAGCTCTAAACTCTGTAAACTTTAGCAACATTTGAAACATTTTAAGGCGAGAAAGTAGTCGTTTAGATCTCCAACGTGTTGAAAACCTGACAAAATACCGGCTGTTTACAATTTTGTTCCCACGAATTCGGCGCTACTAAAGCTAGCCGCAGTGAGCTAACGCACTTCCGGTTATTTTCACAAAATAAAATACCCGTTGCCTTTTATCATAGGGAAAGCCATTACCATACAATTGGTGCTTTTGTTTTGAAAACAGGAAGTGAACCTACCCTCGTTGTAGCTAGCTTGAAACTGCCGTTTTGACAGGAAATGACGATCGGCGACGTCACGTTACGTTGCATCTTGGGTAGTTTGAGTATGAGTAGTAACCTCATGATGCATACCCAACATTTAGGAGAATCTAGTATGCATCCGGGAACTTAAAAAAGGTAAAGTTAGTAGGAGTAGTGGGAGAAGTAGGTGGTTTCGAACACAGCCAGTCACGGGGAAACTCCCCGAGCACTTCCTGTCCGGCCGTCCGTCAGACGATCATCTGGTTCCTCTTGAAAGAAAAGGTTTTAATATAGATTATTTTTTTAATTCTGCTGTTAAACTGTACAGATGAGGATAACTCATGCTGAGTCTGAGTCCTCAGAGGAGTCAGAGTTTGATCATCAGCTGCAGGTTTCTAAGGAAACCCAAACTAATCCTGTTCACCTGAAGGAAGGTGTTCCCATGCTGCACAGCGGGTGGTCAGGTGACCACAGGAGGTGGGAGGAGCTTAAAGAAGCTCATCAGGCTGCTCCAGAGGCTGAATTATTTATGTATTAATGTAATAAGATGGAAGCCATGTTGGTCATTTAAATAATTTATGAATATCAGAGAGAGTGTCAGTCAAGATGTTTTAGTAGGCTCAGCAGCTCCTTTCATGGCAGCTGGGTCATTTTACTCAGTTAGGATCGGATCGAATCCTTTCTGAAGCACATTCCTGAAACCAATCTGGGGATTTATTCTCCCAACCTCGTGTTTTTATAATTGTATTTTTTCCACCAACTATACAGTAAAAATAAAAAAGCTGAAACTTGTGTCAGAAACTTTTTTTAAATGTATTTACATGGTGCCGAAGGTGTCGGATACACAGGATCACGTTCGGGCTCCACGCCGCCTCACAATGAGATGAAGTACAGAAACAAATGCACAACAAGTGGGTAAATGTTACAGTTTTTTGGCATTAAATGCAAACAGGACACGGATCCTGACCACAGACATGCAGACACAGTGAGGAACATTCAGCTTCTCTTCATGTCGGCAGCTCGAACGCTCAGAGTTAAAGCTGCAAATCAACCCAATAAACCTGCTGAACCGCTGCAGGACTCAGGACTTCATGTGTGGAGAAACTAATGTCAAAGCTTTTAAAGTGAACAGCTGTCTCCCTCCTCTGGTCTCTGGAGTAAAGACGAGGCTGACGGCCACGTTTTAAAGCTCATTATCTGCAGAGAACGAAGCTCTTTCTGTCGGGACACCTTGATATATCCGTTGTACTTGCATCCCCTACGAATGGGGATGCACTTTTCGGCATAACACCGGAGCTTGCTTCATGTGACGTCACTGATGACGTTTGAACCACTTCACTGCTTCATTTGGACCGAGTCAGCTGACTGCTTCGAGTTGATGGGCGGAGCTTTGAACATCAGTGTATTCAAGATGGCTGAAGCCCCGGTTCATGTCCTCGTTCTACACGTATTATATGTTACGAACAGCTCTCGTTTTTTGATATTCGGAGTTTTTGATTATTCTCTCATGGAGCAACCATCGAGGAAGTGTTCTAAAGTGTGGGAATATTTAGAGCCAAACAGTTCCTGGTCACAGCGGCCTCCTCTGTTCCCTGTGACAGAGTGTTTTCCAAAGCTGGAGAAATTGACTCAAAAAAAAAAGAAACCGTTTGAGTCCTTCTACTGTGCAAAAACTACTTTTCTTGAATTAAAACACCTGAAGTAACACAAGCACCCTCTTTATTACACCAAGCACACTCCCAAAGAAAATGTGAATGACAAACCAAAGATTTTCACATTGTTTTAAAATTATAATTCCATCCATCCATCTATCATCTTCCGCTGCTCCGGGGATCGGGTCGCGGGGGCAGCAGCTTAAGTAGAGAAACCCAGACGTCCCTGTCCCCGGCCACTTCCTCCAGCTCTTCTGGGGGGACCCCGAGGCGTTCCCAGGCCAGCCAAGATCCAACGTGTCCGGGGTCTTCCCCGGGGTTTCCTCCCAGTGGGACGTGTCTCACCAGGCGTCCAGGAGTCATCCTAACCAGATGCCCCAGGAGGCATCCTAACCAGATGCCCGAGCCATCTCATCTGACTCCTCTGGATACGGAGGAGCAGCGGTTCTACTCCAAGCCCCTCCCGGATGACCGAGCTTCTCACCCTATCTCTAAGGGAGAGCCCAGACACCCTGCGGAGGAAACTCGTTTCAGCCGCTTGTATTCGCGATCTTGTTCTTTCGGTCCCTACCCACAGCTCGTGACCATAGGTGAGGGTAGGATCTCGTTCTTTCGGTCACTACCCACAGCTCGTGACCATAGGTGAGGGTAGGATCTCGTTCTTTCGGTCACTACCCACAGCTCGTGACCATAGGTGAGGGTAGGAACTCGTTCTTTCGGTCACTACCCACAGCTCGTGACCATAGGTGAGGGTAGGATCTCATTCTTTCCGTCACTACCCACAGCTCGTGACCACAGGTGAGGGTAGGATCTCGTTCTTTCGGTCACTACCCACAGCTCGTGACCACAGGTGAGGGTAGGATCTCATTCTTTCGGTCAGTACCCACAGCTCGTGACCACAGGTGAGGGTAGGATCTCGTTCTTTCGGTCACTACCCACAGCTCGTGACCACAGGTGAGGGTAGGATCTCGTTCTTTCGGTCACTACCCACAGCTCGTGACCACAGGTGAGGGTAGGATCTCGTTCTTTCGGTCACTACCCACAGCTCGTGACCATAGGTGAGGGTAGGAACTCGTTCTTTCGGTCACTACCCACAGCTCGTGACCATAGGTGAGGATAGGATCTCGTTCTTTCGGTCACTACCCACAGCTCGTGACCATAGGTGAGGGTAGGATGTCGTTCTTTCGGTCACTACCCACAGCTCGTCACCACAGGTGAGGGTAGGATCTTGTTCTTTCGGTCCCTACCCACAGCTCGTGACCACAGGTGAGGGTAGGAACTCGTTCTTTCGGTCCCTACCCACAGCTCGTGACCATAGGAGAGGGTAGGAACTCGTTCTTTCGGTCACTACCCACAGCTCGTGACCATAGGTGAGGGTAGGATGTCGTTCTTTCGGTCACTACCCACAGCTCGTGACCATAGGTGAGGGTAGGAACTTGTTCTTTCGGTCACTACCCACAGCTCGTGACCATAGGTGAGGGTAGGATGTCGTTCTTTCGGTCACTACCCACAGCTCGTGACCATAGGTGAGGGTAGGATCTCGTTCTTTCGGTCCCTACCCACAGCTCGTGACCATAGGTGAGGGTAGGAACTTGTTCTTTCGGTCACTACCCACAGCTCGTGACCATAGGTGAGGGTAGGATGTCGTTCTTTCGGTCACTACCCACAGCTCGTGACCATAGGTGAGGGTAGGATCTCGTTCTTTCGGTCACTACCCACAGCTCGTGACCATAGGTGAGGGTAGGATCTCGTTCTTTCGGTCAGTACCCACAGCTCGTGACCATAGGTGAGGGTAGGATCTCGTTCTTTCGGTTACTACCCACAGCTCGTGACCATAGGTGAGGGTAGGATCTCGTTCTTGCGGTCACTACCCACAGCTCGTGACCATAGGTGAGGGTAGGATCACATTGGCAGGGCTTCGTATGGTGCAACAATCGCTGCTGCCAGTAGATGTCACCCAAGGGAAATGAATGAAGCTTCAGGTAGTGAACCACTTTATGACACAATGGTTCAAAATTATTCAATGCTTCAGAAAGCCTCGTGTTGCCATCACTACTGGTGTTCATCAGTGGCCTCAAATCCAAAAATCTGCCAAATGACCGACGTGCTGTTTTTCTTGGATATTAATTTCGTCGGCTCCGCTTCTGCTCCCGCTTCAGCCATGCTTGAAATTGAATGACGAGCTACACACTGATTGGGGTGGAGAACACGTCATGTGGTCACGCGCAGCCGGCAGCTTTCTGATTGGTAGCTGACACCGAGCCTTGGGCATTCATGTGAAATTAGCACTAAACGTCAATGGAAATGATTGTTGACGAAATTATTATTATTATGCACCAAGAAAAAACGCAGCTTTTCGATCCCAAAATCGTGTTGTCTGAGATCGCGATTTTCGGTCGATAGATCGTTCAGCCCTACATGATGGAAGTGGCAAATCCACACTTTGGTGTGGACGACGATGAAAACAGAAACATACATGTATTCAGGCCATGGACTGATGCTGAGTGTTCTGATGCTGGTAAAAGTTTGCCCGATGCGAGGGTTAATGTGGGTGACTTCATAAACAAGCACAGGCAGCTCTGTAATTCATACAGACTGAACGGCTCAGAAATGGAAGTTGCCTTTAGGAGGTGTCTGACATATGACTGGGCTCGGGTCAGGGGCGAGTTTACAGGGTTAGCCAACGATGACACAACACTAGCCCATGATGCAGCTGCACTTACGCAGCAGAGAGACGTGGTGACATATTTAGAATGCGACCAAACTACACCAAAATCCCTCAGTATAAGCAAAAGGAAGCAGAGGATGTATTTGAATACAGGAGCCGCCTGGAAACTGTATTCAGGCAGCACAGTGGACTGCAAGAAGAAGGGGGTGCAGACACCCCTACCAACAACAATTAAAGCAAGCCCTGATGGCCGGCTTTACTCACCCAAATTCAGATTTGATCAGAAAACACAATGTGAATCACTCAACGGACACGGATGTAATAACAAGCAAAAAGAAAAAATCATTGTAGACGATGCAAGCGATTCACAGATTTTCTACATGGGACGCCCAGGTGGCAGAGGCAGGGGTTGGGGTGGAGGAAGGGGTTGGAACAGACAGTCTCTGGGTTTCAGAGGAGAAATTAGGTTCTGGAGATGTAATAAGCCTGGGCATCTGGCACGGGACCACCCCAGAGGATCTGAGTCACAGCCTCCATACAACCCTGATTATACCAGCTGAAGCAAGCAGGTGGAGCGGCCCACTGCGGAGGGCCTGCTCCGGGCCACCTGTATGTGGTTGACATTCCACAAATAATGTTTGTAATGATATGATGATATAACAGTCAATTCTAGTTTAGCCACTAGATGTCAGTATAACTCTTGGTCACATGGTGGAGTAAAAATGTATATAAGTGAAGAAGACTTGATAGTAAACAGGTGTAACACGGCAGAATAAAATGGGATTCAAACAACATGCTGGACTTCGCTTCATGGTCTTAATACGGAACACAACATGGTGTCAGGAGTAAAGTAACCGGATTGAATCGCTACGAAGTAAGGAATATGGATACTTTGAAGCCACCAGAGAATTTGAAGCTGATCGGCAATGTGGACAGCAGTTGGCGGAACTTTAAGCAACAGTTTCTGCTGTATGTGACGGCCATGGGACTTAATGAGGAGCCAGACAGCAGAGAGGTAGTTGCTGACGATAGCAGGCCCACAAGCCATTGAAGTGTACAACACATTTGTTTTTGATAACCAAGAGGACAAAGACAAGTTGGACAATGTGCTTGATCATTTTGATAGACACTGCTCGCAAAAGAAAAATGAAACATATGAGAGATATGTGTTCCGATCTCGTGTGCAGCATCAACATGAACCGTTTGATGGCTTTCTGACTGATCTAAAGCTGAAAGCTCAGACATGTAACTTTGGCACACTGAAAGACTCCATGATTCGGGATCAGATGGTGTTCGGCGTGGAAGACAAGCGGATCCGAGAACGGCTGTTGAGGGAAGCAGAGCTTACCTTGGAAGGAGCTATAAAGATTTGCCAAGCCAGTGAACTCTCCCGGATGCACCTGAGGACTTTCTACAAAGCAGATGACAACCCAGCCAGCGTCAGTGAAACTGTAGTGGTTGGTGCAGTTTCTGGTAGAGAAAAACATCGCAGAGGGCAACGACCTGTGCAACGCATGGATGATAAGATGTTCGCCTGTAAGACATGTGGTTCTCGACATAATCTGAAACAATGTCCTGCGTGTGGCAAGCAATGTTCTCAGTGTGGAGGAAAAAACCATTTTGCCAAGCAGTGCTTTTCGAAAAGAAAAGGAAGGTCTGTTAATTTGGTTGAAGATACTGATCTGAGTGACACATTTTTTGTTGGTGTGGTGAACTGTGAAAATGAACCACAAGAAACGGTTCATGTTATCCGAGAAGATAAATGGATAGCACCATTGCAAATTAATGGCGCTATTATTCCCATGAAATTGGACACTGGTGCTAAAGCAAACCTGATCAGTATGTCTGATATTAAAACAATGAAAGTCAAGCCAAAAATGGAGAACAAAGTAGTCACACTCAGAGATTATAATGGACAAAGTATTAGATGTTTGGGAACGTGTCGACTGAAAATGACCGTCAAAGGAAAAATACATCATCTATTATTCTCTGTTGTTAGTGATGGTCTGGATTCTCTGTTGGGTGACAAAGCCTGTGAAGATTTGCAGTTGGTGAAAAGAGTGAATCGCATTAATATGACTGTGAGTACACCAAATGACTCTGTTGACTCTATAGTGCAAAACTATGCAGATGTGTTTAAAGGATTTGGTGTGTTACCATTTACATATAATATCCAGTTGAAAGAAAATGCAAAACCAGTAATACATCCAGCTCGAAGAATTCCCGCACCATTAAGAGATGAAGTAAAGAAAGAGCTTGAACGCATGACTATGTTGGGGGTGATTAAAAAAAAATTGAAGAACCAACAGATTGGGTCAGCTCGATGATGTGTGTGAAGAAAAAGAATAGAGAACTGAGATTGTGCATGGATCCAAAGGATTTGAATGAAAACATTATGCGTGAGCATTACCAGATACCTAAACGGGAAGAAATTACTAGTGAAATGACGGGTGCCAAATATTTCACAAAATTAGATGCTTCACAAGGTTTTTGGCAGCTAAAACTTGATGAAAGTAGCAGCAAGTATTGTACTTTCAATACTCCCTTTGGCAGATACTGTTTTTTGAGACTACCATTTGGCATAATCTCAGCATCTGAAAACTTTCACAGAGCAATGGAACAGATTATTGAAGGACTTGAAGGAGTTCGAGTGTATGTTGATGACATCATAATCTGGGGTTCCACTTGTCAAGAGCACAATGAAAGGCTTGCCAGAGTGTTAGATCAAATAAGAAGTCATGGACTAAAACTCAACAAAAGTAAATGTCTTTTTGGAGTTGAGGAAATTGTGTTTTTAGGAGATGAGTTATCGGTACAAGGCATTCAACCAAGTCAGGAGAAAATAAATGCCATACTTAACATGTCAAAACCCAAAGATAAAACTGGAGTGCAGCGTATCATGGGAATGATAAACTTTGTTGGTAAATTTATTCCCAATCTCGCAGCTAGAACGTCCAGTATTAGACAGCTTCTGCGTAAAGAAAATGATCTTCAGTGGACTGACGAACATGATCGTGAATGGGAAAGCCTAAAAAATGTACTGACAACTGCACCTGTGTTGACCTTTTATGATCCAGCAAAGAGTATTAAGGTGTCGACAGATGCTTCCAAGGATGGGCTAGGAGCTGTGTTACTGCAGGCTGAGGGTGAGTTGTGGAAACCAGTTGCTTAGGCATCCAGATCGATGACAGAAGCAGAGTGTCGTTATGCTCAAATTGAAAAGGAATGCCTAGGATTAGTTTTTGGACTGGAGAGGTTTCACAGTTATGTTTATGGCTTACCATCATTCACTGTAGAAACGGATCATCGACCACTTGTGGTAATTGTTAGAAAGAATTTGAATGATATGTCTCCAAGAATTCAACGTATGATGATGAAGCTTCAGAGATATGATTTCAAACTGATATATACACCAGGAAAACTTCTTATTATGGCTGATGCACTGTCACGAGCACCTCTTGAGGATAAAATGAGTACTACTGCAGAAGATGTGGAAAGCTATATAAACATGGTGTGTGCAGCTCTACCTGTATCTAATGCAAAGTTCAGACAGATAGTAGCAGAGACAGCAGCAGATGCAGAGTTACAGCGTGTGATCGATCACATGGAGAATGGATGGCCAGAAGGATCTAGTTCATTGTTCTTCCACATCAGAAGCGAGTTGAGCCATGTGGATGGACTTTTATTAAAACACGGCAAGATATTCTGCGTAGAATACATGAAGGTCATCTTGGTATTGAGAAATGCAAAAGAAGGGCCAGGGAAACTGTCTTTTGGCCAGGAATAAACAGAGACATTGAAAGAGTAATAAGATCATGTGAAACGTGTCAAAAACACAGAAGCAAGCAAACTAAAGAGCCTATGATTATTATGGACATGCCAGTGGCACCATGGCATAAAGTGGGGATGGACTTGTTTCATCTTCAAGGCAAAGATTACTTAGTTGTCATTGACTATTACTCTAACTTTCCTGAGATGGCATTGTTGTCAAGTACATCATCAAATTGTGTGATTACACATGTAAAATCCATTTTTGCCAGGCATGGTATTCCATATGTGGTTGTAAGTGATAATGGACCATGTTTCAGTAGCAGGGAGTGGAAGAAGTTTGTAGATCATTATGGATATGAACACATTACATCAAGCCCCCTGTATCCCCAGTCAAATGGCAAGGCTGAAAAAGGAGTTCATATTCTTAAACAACTACTGAAGAAAGCAGCTGATAGTGGTTCAGATCCTTATCTTGCTTTGCTTATTTATCGAGCGTCACCTCTGGAATGTGGATTATCGCCAGGAGAATTGTTGATGAATAGAAAACTGCGAACTACATTACCATGTTACACAAAAGTGAGAAAGATTCCAAAACTACATCGAAAGCTAAGATCTTTAAAAGCTTAACAAAAACATGTGTATGACAAAACAACCAAGCAGCTTCCGCTTCTCAACAGAAATGACACTGTCAGAATTGAAGATTCTGGAAGATGGATGACTAAAGCTAATGTTCTTAAAGAAGTTGCACCTCAATCTTTTACAGTAAGAACTGAGGAAGGACAAATAATCAGACGTAATAGACGCAGTTTGCTTAAAATACAAGGAACTGTTAAAGAACCAGATGCGGTTAAAGAAAGTGATGGAGGAGATAATATAGTTTGAGTATACAACAAATCAGGTTCTACATCTAAATCCATTTTTCCATCTTCTTCAAATACCAGCACAGAGCTTTCTAGTGAACCTGTCTTAAGAAGATCAACAAGACGGATCAAGAAACCTCAAAGACTGAACTTGACATTTTGAGGAAGAATAATAAGGGAGAAAAATATGTGTACATGTTTGGGATGTTGTGTTTTTCTATTGTTGTGATTTAAAGGTTAATGAGTATGACATGTATTTATTGTAAATGTATATTGTGATATCTTAAAGAAAGGAAGATGTAATGATATGATGATATAACAGTCAATTCCAGTTTAGCCACAAGATGTCAGTATAACTCTTGGTCACATGGTGGAGTAAAAATGTATATAAGTGAAGAAGACTTGATTGTAAACAGGTGTCACACGGCAGAATAAAATGGGATTCAAACTACATGCTGGACTTCTCTTCATGGTCTTAATACGGAACACAACAATGTTGAGCCTCTCCAAACAAAAACAAAAACCCATAGGAGACATTGAAGTAAATGGACAAAAAGTGTCATTTCTCTTTGATTCAGGAGCAGATAAAACAGTACCTAAACAAGAAGTTGCAGGATTTAGAATGTAAAATCAGCAAATGGCCAAGTAAATGTTCAAAGTGTGACGTGTCCTTTATGGTTCAGAGATCCAATCCAATCCAATTTTATTTATGAAGCACTTTACAACAACCTCAGTTCACCAAAGTGCTGTACAAAAAATAAAAACAAAGAAATTTAAAAGAATAAAATACCGGTTAACCGGTCAGAGCGGAAAAGGACCTGTAGTGTATGCACCGCAGTGCCCTGTGAATTTATTAGGAAGAGAAATGATGGCAAAATGACGAATTTCCATAGTACCAACCACTGATGGTGTGGTGGCTGTGGGACCAGATGAAATCTCTCCTGAACAAGTACTAGTCCAACAAGGCACATCTGTGCCTCACTATTACTGGTCATTAGACGTGTCGTCACCCGATATTGCAGGAACGGGGCAACAGCTGTTAGCACTAGCCCAGACAGTACAGGACGAGCCTTACGACATACACAAACCTGAAGAACTTCATGTCACAATTAGGTATAAAGATACACCAGGGCCTGATAAAACATTTGACAAGCAGTTTTCCAAACTAGGTCCGCAAAGAGTGACCATCAGAGCAATCTACACTGATGGCAAGCAAGGGGAAAACAGGTTGCAGTGTACTGATACCTGAAGAGTCAAAACGACTACAATGGAATATGAGCACTCCCCATATGTCCTTAACTAAAGCAAAAGGAGACTCATGGCACGACACAGAACAACTTGTCTCCAGGGGGGAGAGAACACTGGGGTGGAAAGAAAGTCACCAGGGGTGGGAGAGAAATGAGAGTAATGGCCTTCTGAGGAAAAAGTTAGGATGGGTGACCACCCTGACACCTCATATTCATTTGGATGAACAAACTGAATGATATGTGATAGACCTAGCTGATCACCCTGAACTGCAGGATGTGCCTGAAAAGGTCAAAAGGCAAAACAGATGTGGGTTTGATGACAACAGCGCCGCCTGTGTAGCCTAGAAATCTAGACGCCCCCTAGCGACCGCAAATTGAATTTGCTCCGGGGCTAGTCTAGTCACTTGTGGTCGTTTTGTGAGGCTGCAAATCGAAACTTAATCGGGCCAATCAAATGGTGAGGAGCGGGGTACAAGACCTTAGAGCTGTGAATAAAGCGGTGGAAAGCACAGCAGCTCATGTGCCTGAGCCACACACACTGCTAACTCAGCTAAAACCAGATTCACAGCGATAGATTGAGTGATGCATGTTTCTCCACACCAGTGTCCCCTGAGTCACGAGGATGGTTTGGGTTCACGTACAACAACAAAAAGTACACGTGCACACGCCTCCCACAGGGATTCTGTGATAGCCCGGCCATCTTCTCCACTGCCATAAACAACTGTTTGGCAGACTTTCCAATCCCGCCTCGTTCACAGCTGCTTGTGTATGTTGATGACCTTTTGGTAGCAGCAGACACAGAACAACAGTGCAGAGACACCTCAGTCTCACTGCTCAAACACCTTAGCCCACACAGGAAACTAAGTTTCACTCTCAAAACTACAGTGGGTAACTGGGCTGTTCCAACTTCTCTCTGCAGAAATAATAGCTCTTACAGAGGCATGCAAAGTGGCAAAAGGACAACAAGTGACAATACATACAGACAGCCAATATGCATTCTCCACCTTACATTATTTTGCTGCACAGTGGGCTCAGAGGGGAATGAAAACCTCCCCTGGGAAGCCTGTAGAACATGCTTGTTTACTGAAATCACTCCTAACAGCAGTAATGTTGCTACGTAGCATAACCGCATGCAAGTGTGCGGCACGTACCAGAGGTCGCGAACCCGTCACTAAAGGAAATGCATTAGCAGACAAAACCGCCAAAGAAGCAGCAACAGGCTTGCGTGGGAGGCATGTGATGCTCCAAGAGACGACATCAAACCCCCACATTGACCACCAAGTCCTTAAAGACATGCGAACAAACGCTCCAATTGAGCATGTCTTATTTGTTGTAAGCACAACGCTCAGGGCGATGTAAGACCTAAACGTGGTCAGTTCCCGCAAGCTCAACACCCATTTCAACATCTACATATGGACTTTATCGAATTAAACAAATGCCAGAACTACAAGTATTGCCTTGTCCTGATATGCCTTTTTCTAAATGGGTTGAAATAGTTATGAGCAAACAAGCGGACGCTTTGACAGTAGCTAAGGCACTCTGTGAGTCCATAGTACCTCTATATGGCATTCCTGAGAAACTGTATAGTGATAATGGCCCCCACTTTGTCAATGATGTTGTGTCCAGGATGGCACAGCATTTGGGAATGACATTAAAAAAATCATTGTTCTTACCACCCACAAAGTGCTGGGCTGGTGGAAAGAACAAATGGGACAATCAAACTAAGACTCAGGAAAACTATGGAGCAAACGGGGAAAGCATGGCCAGACTGTTTAGACCAGGCATGGACTGGTTATATCAAGTTTTCAAGTTTGCTTGGAGTGAGATTCGGGCGGGGCAGGGGCCGGGCCGTGTGCGCGGGGGGTTTCTTTCGTTTTTTGAGGGGGGCTGGTCCCTTGCAGTATCCCATCGCCATAAACTAGCTACTTAAAGAACAAAGAAATTGTTTTATTTATACCAAAATCACAATATTGCGCCATGATGACTGATATTGGGGGCTCCCATTTAAAGCACAGCCATTTTCACAGTCATGATGGAGGACAGAGTTCCATTCAGAGCCAACGTGTTCCTGGTCTTGGTTTTATTGAGCCCCACCATGGAAAAAACCCTCTCTGCATCAGCATTTCAGTGCGGCAGAACCAGGGCTCTCAAGTCTCACGCAATGAGCGTGAAACACACGCATTTCAACAAGTTCACACGCCACACATGCCATTTCTCACGCTGAGAAATGATCAACTTCATCGCACAGAAATTCTAACGGCCTATACTATAAACGAGTCCATGGCAGGTTACTGTGCGCTCGTACAGCTCAGAATAGCTCTGGTACAGCTAAGCTATTTCAGACCTCACCCGGCAACAAGAAATTCTGTTTTTTGATTGGCTGAGAAATTCTATTTTGTGATTTACCGATGGGTTAGTATAGGCCATTAGAATTTCTGTGCGACGAAGTTGATCATTTCTCAGCGTGAGAAATGGCATGTGTGGCGTGTGAACGTGTGAACTTGTTGAAATTATTTTTCAACAATAAGCCTGCATTTATTTTTGCTATTTTTCAAAAATAAATGCAAATTCAAACGGCCCTTATTTGGTGCAGGGTGGATGGTGGTTGTGTGTGCGAGATGCATATCTGATGCTGCCAGCCAATTGGACAGCGTGTGCGCGCCCATATTCGTGACTGACCATACAACTATAATCAATGCAATTCCAGGTCAACTAAAGATGGGTGCGAGAAGGAAAAGAGATATTCCCGAGTTCAAACCACATGATGATGTATGGGGCTCAGATGTCCCTGATGAACACAAACATTGGTCAACCAGCAACAAAGTCTTGCTTTCTGTCTTTCCCTGGCTGGGAGGGCAAGAATGTGCTCCGTTTGGAAACCATAGACTATAGACTCGGAGCTTTCATTAATCTTACATCAATAGTGCATGAAGGTCCAAACAGAGAAATAAATGCTTTGCGGACAATGGTTCTTCAGAACAGAATGGCTTTAGATCTTCTAACTGCAGCTTCTGGTGGCGTTTGTGTGATGATAAATACTTCATGTTGTACCTACATTCCAGATGAAATCGGAACTAATGTATCCGTAGCTATGCAAGGCCTCCGTAACCTTCAAAAGGTCATAGGTCAAGACAATAATGCTCAGGGTCTTGACTTGATGTCCTGGCTGACTTCAGGACCGTGGTGGCACATCCTAATGTGAATTGCAATACCTGTTCTCTGTGTCATGTTTCTGCTTTGCCTATTTACAATGTGCATTATTCCTGGTCTTAAATCAATGATTAACAATATGATGGCAGGGCTGTTTTCTAGCTATGTCTTACTTGTCCAACATGACCCGGAGGAGCTCAGCAAGGATGCTACAGTCTAAGTGACACCAATACTGGAAACACATTATGTGAATGGTACTAGGTTGATGTTGACTCGTGGTAACTAAAAATGAAAAACAGGAGGGAAATGTTGGAAAACTGTATATAGATTTTCATTTTGAGTAAACAACATTTTATAGACAGACATGTAGTGTGTGAACTCTGCTTAGTGTGATACAAAGTAATGAAAGGGAACCGTGAGAAACAGGGTGCTCACAAGATTGTTTTACGTATGCTGATTGTAACTAAGCTGTGTAATAAAAAGAACTACACGGGGAAAGTCGGATGGAGTCGTTTGAGCAGTGAAGGAATAAGTTCTGTCACTCCGTCCGGCTCCCCTTGCAAGTAAAAATACAATCTTGTGCACCGTGTGTTTTGTTGATCACTGGGGTTGTCTTGAGGGAACTGTGTTGCAGCTGGGTTAACTTTTAGACAAAACAAATGTACAGGAAACAAAGATCACGTAGTCATTCAGCCTGTTTCAGTTCATCAAATTCCACCTGTAGGCCCGTTCAGTGCGTGTGCGCGCGTGTTTCCTGCGCAGTGCGCTTTTAAGGCTCCAGATGTGGTCGGACACTCCGCCCACATCTGGAGCCGTCTAGTCCAGTCTTACTTTCAGTTGCGGGCTTCAGCTCAGGCTTCAGCTCAGGCTTCAGCTCAGGCTTCCAGCTCAGGCTTCAGCTCAGGCTTCCAGCTCAGGCTTCCAGCTCAGGCTTCCAGCTCAGGCTTCCAGCTCAGGCTACCAGCTCAGGCTACCAGCTCAGGCTTCCAGCTCAGGCTTCCAGCTCAGGCTTCCAGCTCCGGGCGGGACCGCCAGCAGAACCATGGCTGTGTTCAGGTACTCCCTGTCGGACTTCCTCTTCGCCTGCTTCGGCCTCCTGCTGCATCTGTTGGACATCGGGCTGGACGTGTGGGCGGCCGTGAACTTCTACCAGGAGGGAGCCTACGCGAGCCTGGCGGTGCTGCTGCTGCTGCTGCTGAGCTCCTCGGTGCTGGTGCAGGTCTTCAGCTGGTTCTGGTACAGCTACGACAACTTCGAGATGCAGACCAAGGTGGAGAAGTGGCTGAGCGGCAGGCTGAAGCTGCTGAAGCTGCTGCATGTGCTGCAGCTGGGGATCTACGTCAGGTGTGATTAATACATTTTTTTATAGTTTATTATTAGGGCTGGGCAAGTTAACTCGTTAATTATTTAACGCCAATAAATATTTTATCGTGCATTAATGCAGCTTTTCTTTTTTTCTTTAAACATTTTTTGGGGGCTTTTGTGCCTTTTTTTAATGGAAAGTTCAGAGAGACAGGAAGCAGGGGGCAGAGAGAGGGAGAACGACACGCAGCACCCCTGTTTTAGTATTTATTTTATTATTGTAAAAGTGTGTCGCTCACAGGCTTTTATTTTGTAAAAATCTGTCGCTCACAGGCTTTTATTTTGTAAAAGTTTGTTGCTCACAGGCTTTTATTTTGTAAAAGTTTGTCGCTCACAGGCTTTTATTTTGTAAAAGTCTGTCACTCACAGGCTTTTATTTTGTAAAAGTCTGTTGCTCACAGGCTTTTATTTTGTAAAAGTTTGTTGCTCACAGGCTTTTATTTTGTAAAAGTTTGTTGCTCACAGGCTTTTATTTTGTAAAAGTCTGTTGCTCACAGGCTTTTATTTTGTAAAAGTTTGTCGCTCACAGGCTTTTATTTTGTAAAAGTCTGTCACTCACAGGCTTTTATTTTGTAAAAGTCTGTCGCTCACAGGCTTTTATTTTGTAAAAGTTTGTTGCTCACAGGCTTTTATTTTGTAAAAGTTTGTTGCTCACAGGCTTTTATTTTGTAAAAGTCTGTCGCTCACAGGCTTTTATTTTGTAAAAGTCTGTCACTCACAGGCTTTTATTTTGTAAAAGTCTGTTGCTCACAGGCTTTTATTTTGTAAAAGTCTGTTGCTCACAGGCTTTTATTTGTAAAAGTCTGTTGCTCACAGGCTTTTATTCTGTAAAAGTCTGCTGCTGTCTGCTGTGGAACAGGAAAAGAAAGTAATCGGCGGATCCACCAAACATGGAGAAGGGTACGGAACTTTTACTCGGCCATTTTCATGTTAAAATTCTTCCAGACGGCGGAGTCGACAGAACCAAAGTCATCTGTAAACACTGCCAAGTTGAATTGTCTTCTCAGCGTAGTAGTTCCAGTCTAAAATATCACTTAAAGGCAAAACACACAACTGATAGCAGCAAGTCATTCAAGGAAACAGACAGTGGAGCGAGGCTTCTACATAAAAACTACAGAAAGATGCTGATGTTAAAAGTGTGTTTGCACAACAAATGTTATGGCACTTTCATTCATATGGCAGCACATTTAAAATAAAGCTAAATGCTAAAAGCTATACACTACTTTTGGATTCATTTTTGGATTCTGCGTACAAATGAGATTAATCGTGATTAATCAGGGAAATCATGTGATTAATTAGATTAAACATTTTAATCGTTGCCCAGCCCTAGATAAAACACTGTCAGGGCTGATTATGTTTAGTTTACAGTGTACAGTTACACTGTCGTAAATACAACACCCTTTCGCTTTCACGTTTGTTGACGAATCGGCGAGGAGTCAGAAGGTGCAAGCTATGTCGACCGAGAAGGTAAGAGTAATCAAATGTACCTGGGAGCGTGAGAGGGGTCTATTTGTTTTTGCGGTAGGTGTGCCAGAAAGCAAGTCGAAGTACTTCCGCTCAGCTCCCGGGCCGCTCCAGCAAAGTTACATAGCGCAGTTATTCCAACTCAGACCCTCGAAGGGCATAGGAGACAGGCCAATCGTAATATTAAAACTCATTCTAGCCGCACAATTTTTTTCAAGCTGTTATTTTAAGGTAGAAATGTTACATAGTATTGCTTTAAGGTCACATACTTTATATAATATATTTAATAAGTTAATAAATTAACAGTTAGAAGAGAGTAGATCACAGAACTGAAAGTATGTAAAAGTATCTGAATATATAAATACAGTAAACTTATTTTTACATTAATTTATCAGAGTTCTGTGTAGTTTTCTATGTACTTTATTTTTTATAGTTTATTATGATATATTATTAGTTTAGTATTATGAGGATCTAATTAATCTCTTAAAGGAGAAAAATGAAATAAATAAAAACAAATATTTCACAAATGGATGAAAAATCATTTTTAATGTTTTCAGTTCTATGAAAATACTGAAATAATAATAAATAAATGAGTCAGAAGCAGGATGAACTCGTTTTCTTTCTCTGAGGAAGTAAAAATCTCGTTATGAGTCACAGCTTCCTGCTTCGACTCCTCTGAGGCAAACATCATGAAGCAATCAGCTGGTTTCTGTCCTCAGGTACGCGGGCGTGTTGGAGACCTCCGTGAGAAGCCTCTGCTCCCCGCAGAGCGACCTGGAGAGCGACCCGGAGAGCGACCCGGAGGGCGACCCGGAGAGCGACCCGGAGGGCGACCCGGAGAGCGACCCAGAGGGCGTGGCGGTGTACCTGAGCCAGGACCTGAGCCTGCTGCTCATCATCGAGACGTTCTCTGAGAGCGCGCCGCAGGTGGTGCTGATGCTCACCGTCATCCTGCAGGAGGACTGGCAGGAGGACCAGCAGGAGGGCTGGCTGGTCCTCTTCACAGGTGCGTTTTCACCCGAATCACTTCGGATCTGAGAGCCGAACCATCTTCAGGCTGTTCGGGACTTCTTCCTCAAACAGTTTCAGTATATTTTTTTATATTTTCAGCGTTTTTCGGGCATTTAAAGTGGCTTTTAAACCGGAAGTCTCACAGCTGATGGTCTAAATTAATTGAATTCCAATTGGTTTGAATTGGATTTTATTATCTAAGTGCCTTGAGATGACATTTGTTGTATTTGGCGCTTTATAAATAAAAATGAATTTAATTGAATTAAAGCAGCAAATGTCATAAATATTTGTTAGTCCAGATCATACAGAGCTCATTAAAAAAGGACCCAACAGACTGCAGGGGGGAAAAACTCCCTTTAAACATCTTTAAAGGGATAGTTTGCCTCTTCTGACATGAAGCTGTGTAACATCCCATATCAGCAGCATCATTTCTGAACATCTTCTTACCCCCTGCTGCGTCCTGTGAGCAGAGTTCCAGCCTCGTTTTGGTGTTGATGAAGGTAGTCCGGCTAGTTGGCTGGGGTTTAAAAAATAAAGCGTTTTGCTTCTCAGAACAATATGCGTTCAGCAGAGTAATACATTTGCATCACAAAATGGTTCTCCAGGAAAAAGTCAGAGCTCACAATCGCTTGGCCCTATTTTCTCTCCCTTCGTATCACTGCCTGCTGCCGCCTGTTGCGCTGTTTGCTGCTCGGTCTGCACACTTAGTTTAAGAATAAAATGTTTTCATCTCAAATTTACAGCACTGTAAATTCAGTGTAATTTTTATTTAGCTCTTTGCAAAAATATTCTGCTTCTTTTTTTTAATTATTATTTTAGGTTCTCATGTTCTAAAGCGTTTTAAAAAGAGCAGCTTTAAAATGATATGCGTTCAAAATCATGCTCGGTCTGCGCAGCAGGCAGTGATACGAAGGGAGAGAAAATAGGGCCAAGAGATTGTGAGGTCTGACTTTTTCCTGGAGAACCATTTTGTGATGCAAATGTATTACTCTGTTGAACGCATATTGTTCTGAGAAGCAAAAGGCTTTATTTTTTAAACCCCAGCCAACTAGCCGGACTACCTTCATCAACACCAAAACTCAGCTGGAACTCTGCTCACAGGACGCAGCAGGGGGTAAGAAGATGTTCAGAAATGATGCTGTTGATATGGGATGTCATACAGCTTCATCAAATCAAATCAAATTTATCTGTAGCACATTTCATGTACAGAGCAATTCAAAGTGCTTCACATAAAATAAAAGCATTGCAGCAGGGAGTGGAAGAAGCATTAAAAATACACAAAAGAATATAAAGAAAAACAAATAAAATCATTTAAATGAATTTAAAACCAGCAACAGTCCAGATAAGTTCAAAGATATCGTGCAGATTTCATGCATAGACACATGAGAACAGAAATGTTTTTAACCTGGATTTAAAAATGTCTCCATTTGGTGAAAGTTTAATCTCCACTGGCTGTTTGTTCCACTTGTTTGCAGCATAACAGCTAAATGCTGCTTCTCCATGTTTAGTCTGGACTCTGGACTGGACCAGCTGACCTGAGTCCTTGGATCTAAGAGCTCTGCTGGCTTTATATTCTCTGAACAGATCACAGATGCATTCTGGGCCTAAACACTGCCCCTCCAAAAATAAGAAAAACAACAAATAAAAGACGTTTCTGCTTGAAATAAGCAAAAAAATCTGCCAGTAGAACTAGTGAAAATCAGCTTGTCAAGATTTCTTGAAATAAAATGTGATATTTAGGACTTTTGAGATAAAAGTGATCTTGAAATTAGCTTAAAAAGCTCTTCAAATGTAAAAAAAAAAAGCTTGTTTCATATGAAATCCGACTCAAAACAATTTGTTTTCAAGACTTTTTCATTTAACAAGATATTCCAGATGTATTGTATTAAAACAAGTCCCTATATCTGGCTGAAATGGTGCTTGTTAGGCAGTTGTGTCTGATATTAAGTGTAATGAGATACTCAATGAGACAAATATACTTGGTAAGACTTTGATTTTTTTCCAGTGAAACGTTCTGGGATTTGTAAACCATCAGCAGGCTTTTAAAATCAATGTCAAGAGGCGAACTATCCCTTTAAAGTGAGGTTTCTCTGAATGCTCTCATGCCGCCTCTCCTCCTCCTCAGTGCTGAAGGCCGTGGGCTCGGTGGCGGCCGTGGCCTTGGCCCTCAGCGTGACCACCCACCACCGCAACATGCGCTACTTCCTGCCGGACGGGGCCCAGCGGCGGCGGCTGGGCTCCTCGGTGGTCTACTTCCTGTGCAACCTGCTGCTCCTCTCGTCCCGCCTGCTCGCCCTGGCGCTCTTCGCCTCGGTGCTGCCCTGCTTCATCTTCATTCACTTCGTCTGCTCCTGGCTGGTGTTCTTCTTCTGCGCCTGGCGCTTCGGGACGGAGTTCATGGAGAGCGCGGGCGGCGAGTGGACCTACCGAGCCACGGTGGCGCTCATCTGGTACTTCGACTGGTTCAACATGACGAAGGTGAGCACGAGGAGGCTGACGCAGCTGTACCACGGGTGCGTGCTGCTGGACGTCTCCGTCCTCTGCGGCGTGTGGTGCTGGGAGATGGCCACCGACCCGCCGCGCTTCGCCATCCCGCCGCTGTACGCCAGGGTCACCGCCGCCGGCGTGGTCGCGCTGTACGTCCTCGGCCTGCTGCTGAAGGTGGTGTATTACATGTGCTTCCACCCGAACCTTCCACCCGAGGAGCAGCTGAGGGGGGGCAGGTGGGAGAGGCTGCAGGGCGATGAGATTGACGGGTTACAGGCTGACTGTGATGTCACAGACCGCAGCATGTCAGCTGCCTGCAACAGGAGGATGAAAAAGGTGGCCGAGAACTTCTACTCCTGAATCAGAGGCCATGTTCGAAACCGCATACTACATACTACATACTCATCGATCAAACAGTATGCAGAGCGTTTACCCACAATGCATCTCGCTCCTGCCCGAGCCGAAATCAGCCGGCCTGAAGCTGATTTCCCTTAAGCTCTAAACTCTGTAAACTTTAGCAACATTTGAAACATTTTCAGGTGAGAAAGTAGTCGTTTAGATCCCCAACGTGTTGAAAACCTGACAAAATACTGGCTATTTACAATTTTGTTCCCACGAATTCGGCGCTACTAAAGCTAGCCGCAGT
The DNA here is from genome assembly GCF_027942865.1 of Odontesthes bonariensis. Lineage (NCBI taxonomy): Eukaryota > Metazoa > Chordata > Actinopteri > Atheriniformes > Atherinopsidae > Odontesthes > Odontesthes bonariensis. The sequence goes on along the minus strand of NC_134523.1, from coordinate 89,098 downwards.
GAGCAACGCACTTCCTGTTATTTTCACAAAATAAAATACCCGTTGCCTTTTATCACAGGGAAAGCCATTACCATACAATTGGTGCTTTTGTTTTGAAAACAGGAAGTGAACCTACCCTCGTTGTAGCTAGCTTGAAACTGCCGTTTTGACAGGAAATGACGATCGGCGACGTCACGTTACGTTGCATCTTGGGTAGTTTGAGTATGAGTAGTAACCTCATTATGCATACCCAACATTTAGGAGAATCTAGGATGCATCCGGGAAAATAGTCAGTATGAGTAGTAGAAGTATGCGGTTTCGAGTCACTAATGTAGATTATTTTTTTAATTCTGATGTTAAACTGTACAGATGAGGAGAACTCATCCAAACGCTGTGATGTGAGTCTGTACGTCGGATCGGAACCTTCCCGAAGGATCGGAACCTTCCCGAAGGATCGGAACCTTTAGTTAGTAGTAGTATTATTATTGTTGTTTTATTGTTGTTAATTCAATCATTGTAAATATTTAAAAAAAAATGTTGAGCTACTTGACGAATTTGAATTTCCCCCATTGGGGGATAAATAAAGTATTTTTCTATTCTTCTATTCTATTCTATTTTTTCCGAAGGATCGGATCCTTTCCGAAGGATCGGAACCTTTCCTGAAGGATCGGAACCTTTCCTGAAGGATCGGATCCTTTCCGAAGGATCGGAACTTTTCCGAAGGATCGGATCCTTTCCTGAAGGATCGGATCCTTTCCGAAGGATCGGAACCTTTCCGAAGGATCGGAACCTTTCCTGAAGGATCGGATCCTTTCCTGAAGGATCGGATCCTTTCCGAAGGATCGGAACCTTTCCTGAAGGATCGGATCCTTTCCGAAGGATCGGAACCTTTCCGAAGGATCGAATCCTTTCCTGAAGGAAATTCAAGGCTTTAATCTGTCTTTTTGCACAAAGTGCAATAGGCTTGGTATTTATTGTTCGCGACGGGCTTAAGCCAATTCTTAAATGCACCGTCTTCTAGCCATAACACGTTAAATGTGCACTTTCCCATTGTGATACGCCGATAGGTTCACTAATCCACTAAGACAGTAAAAGCTAAGACACAATACGAGCCAGGCTAAGTAGACCTTACAGCCATAGACCAAGGCTACATGATCAGAACACCGGCAGTGAAGCTCTGAAGTTCGCGCGGGTTTCTATGGAAGTGCTACACTGGCGCATGGATCTTGAAGTTCACGCGATACCACCCAGATTCCTCAGGCAGAACTGCAACAGTAGCCTAGCTTGCTAATTTGCTAGGCTACTGCAACAGGCGAAACGAATGAATTCCGCCACCAGCGTATGGGCTCGAGGTGGAGAGGCGATGGTAGAACTAATGAATGAACGAGCATATAAATTTAAGACGTGGCGAAATGTAATTTATGACCTTGTATGGAAAATCTGGATGTTTTTATGACTTTTTATGGCCTAAAATTCTTCTTATTAAATTTATGACGTTTTATGACTTTTTATGACTCCGCGGAAACCCTGTATATGCTGTATTATCGGGTAAAGGTTGTTTTTTTAAGGGTTTCCTTCCTCTGCTGGAGTCTGACTGCAGGAAAGAAGGGAAGCCGAGTCAACAGGTGAACAAGCCTTCCAGCTTCACCACATTCCTGAAACCAATCCGGGGATTTATTCTCCCAACCTCGTGTTTTTATAATTGTATTTTTTCCTACCAACTTTACAGTAAAAATAAAAACGCTGAAACTTGTGTCAGAAACTTTTTTTAAATGTATTTACATGGTGCCGAAGGTGTCGGATACACAGGATCACGTTCGGGCTCCACGCCGCCTCACAATGAGATGAAGTACAGAAACAAATGCACAACAAGTGGGTAAATGTTACAGTTTTTTGGCATTAAATGCAAACAGGACACGGATCCTGACCACAGACATGCAGACACAGTGAGGAACATTCAGCTTCTCTTCATGTCGGCGGCTCGAACGCTCAGAGTTAAAGCTGCAAATCAACCCAATAAACCTGCTGAACCGCTGCAGGACTCAGGACTTCATGTGTGGAGAAACTAATGTCAAAGCTTTTAAAGTGAACAGCTTTCTCCCTCCTCTGGTCTCTGGAGGAAAGACGAGGCTGCCGGCCACGTTTTAAAGCTCATTATCTGCAGAGAACGAAGCTCTTTCTGTGGGGACACGTTAATATATCCGCTGTACTTCAGCTGGTCAAACCCCTGAGAAGCAGCTCAGGAGCAGAAGTTTACTAAACCTAAAGTTCCACATCCTCCCAGACTGCAGCAGTTAAAGAGGAGGCAGTCGCTCTGGAGCTCACCGAGGTTTTACTAAACCTAAAGTTCCACATCCTCCCAGACTGCAGCAGTTAGAGAGGAGGCAGTCGCTCTGGAGCTCACAGAGGTTTTACTAAACCTAAAGTTCCACATCCTGCCAGACTGCAGCAGTTAGAGAGGAGGCAGTCGCTCTGGAGCTCACCGAGGTTTTACTAAACCTAAAGTTCCACATCCTCCCAGGCTGCAGCAGTTAAAGAGGAGGCCGATGGCGCCGAGTCGTGCAGCGGTTCAGCCGTTAGCAGCTCCTCCCCTCAGCGTTCCGACCCGCCGCCGGTTCAGTTAAATGATTGTCACGCTTCACAGCAACTAAACAAAAGAACTAAAAACATCCAACTGCAAACCAGAACCTTCTTTGGGTCTATAAACGACGGCGTCCCGCCCCCGACGGGGCGAGCTCTGAACCACAGTGCAGACAGAACAGTCAAAATCAGAAGCGGAATAAAAAAATATATCGAGTTAAAAAAAAGTAAAGTAACACTTTGGATAATACAGCGATACACGAGTCGAACAGAAAGGTTCCCTTTAGAGTATGAAGGTTAAAGGCACGGTATAAATAAGCACAACGTAATTACACATTCGTAACGGTCCAGCTGCACGTGTGGAGATCTTCACCCGGCTCAGAGACGCTCGCTCAGACGTCAAACCTCCACCGCTCCCTCCGCCCGCAACCAAGCCTCCAATCTGCAGCCGTTCTATCCATCGAGTCGTTTCTTTAAAGCTAAACTACGGTGGCCGACACGTTCAAACGCTGAAACAAATCCAACAGTAAAATGCTGCAAGAGAAAAATGCGGCAATGACGACCGGAGCACACGCGCTGCAAACCCCAAAACACAACGGAAGTTCGCCAGGCCACTAGGGGGTCTCCACCTGGGGGAGATCGACCATATTAATGAAAGAGAAGAAAGTCAAAGGGTACGTTAACATTTATGTCTTTTTTAAACACTTGGCCGTAATCTTTTACCTTATTATAGCGACATAACTCCGCTGCTCTTCTATAATAAGGTAAAAGATTACGGCCAAGTGTTTAAAAAAGACATGAGGACAACGTACCCTTTGACTTTCTTCTCTTTCATTAATATGGTCGATCTCCCCCAGGTGGAGACCCCCTAGTGGCCTGGCGAACTTCCGTTTTGTTTTGGGGTTTGCAGCACCTGTGCTCCGGTCGTTTTTGTGATTGCGTGTCGGCCACCGTACTAAACGCATCGCACGCTTCTCTGATGTTCATTAAACTTTAAGTCTGTCGAACAGAAAGAAGAACTTTGGGGAAAAAAGAGAACAGAAACGCAGCCCAACAGCTGCTTTACACATCTGTTGGAGGAAGGTTTCTCCCTCTGACGGGCGTGTCGTGGACCGGCAGGGAATCAGCAAACAGTTCGTCTGGCAGCGCTTCTGTTCACATGCACAGCGATGCTCCCGGTCGCTCGTTTTGGGCCCGTTTCCACAGATCAGATCAGATTCCTCATCTCTGTCAGTAACTGAACTTCAGGGAAACCCGAACATTGAAGGCTTCGGATGGCTGTTAGCATCACGGTAGGTGGGAAGAGGCTCCTACATCAGACATGTAAACGGGAGCATGAATCAACTATGAATTATCTTATTTTATGCATCAGAACTGGAGTTCTGGCTTCAGGTTATCAGTCAGGATGTCGCTGTGCATGGAAACGTCATCACCGGCGTCGAACGATGTGGGTCACGGGATGTCTGGGCACCGGACATGAAACCGGTTAAATCCCCCGGTTCCTCTCATAGCTTTACGTTTGGGGAGAGGAAAACGTTTAACATCAGCAGCCGAATCTGTGTGTGGTGGCGCCTCCTGTACAGCAGGGGGCAGTGTGCTCCGTAACCGGATTTACAATTCACTGTTAAACCCAAAGAAGAAGAAGAAGAAGAAAGGCTGCTTATATCAAAACTGAGAACTAAGTTCTGGGAAATGAGGAGAGAGGAACCATTTCCACATTATGCCGACTTCCTCTCCGTGTTTCAGGTTATGACTCATCGCGGTGACCTCACGCACGCCGTGTGTAAACATGACCTCACATGTGACGCTGGGACTGCGGGCGGCGGCGGTCGGGTCATGATCACGCTTTGCTGTTAACCCCTCCCACTTCCTGCCGTCTCACACACACATAATCAAATAAAGAACGAGTCATTTGACGACTTCTTAAACAAGCGTACCTTCATGTTCCTCTTTGATTTGTAGCTTTAAAGTAAAAAAAAACCCCGAAAGCAATAACAGCGAGCGACCCTTCAGAGTCGGTTCAACACGGAATAATTCACACAGAGTAAAAAGATAAAGACCACGGAGAAGGAGAAGAATGGACGCCATCAGTGCCGGTTTGAGCCGCGGTGAGTTTAGCTGCCGTTAGAGGAGGGGGCGGGGCCTGTTCCTTACAGCCCCGCCTCCGTCCGTCACACAGTGAGAGCAGAGAGGAGCCTCCACCCGCTGAGCCGCCAGCAGGACGACGGCTTCCCTTTAGAGTGCGACAGGGGGTCCCTTTACAAGAAGTCCAGTTCCAGCGCCTGATGCAGGGACACCAGGTCGCCGTGAGTCGAGATCCGCCAGAAAGGCATGTTGTGCTGCACAGAGACGGAGACAAGCCGGGGGAGAACCGTCAGGTTTAACAGGACAGACAGGAACCAGCCAACGGGTCGGCTCCGAGGAGAAGAAACAGTTTCTGACTCGATCCGGATATGTAGCCTATCTATGTTCTCCGCTAGCTTCCTCCTGTTCTCTGCTAGCTTCCTCCTGTTCTCTGTTAGCTTCCTCATGTTCTCTGCTAGCGTCCTCCTGTTCTCTGCTAGCTTCCTCCTGTTCTCTGTTAGCTTCCTCATGTTCTCTGCTAGCGTCCTCCTGTTCTCTGCTAGCTTCCTCATGTTCTCCGCTAGCTTCCTCCTGTTCTCCGCTAGCTTCCTCCTGTTCTCTGTTAGCTTCCTCCTGTTCTCTGTTAGCTTCCTCATGTTCTCTGCTAGCGTCCTCCTGTTCTCTGTTAGCTTCCTCCTGTTCTCTGCTAGCGTCCTCCTGTTCTCTGCTAGCTTCCTCATGTTCTCTGCTAGCTTCCTCTTGTTCTCTGCTAGCTTCCTCTTGTTCTCTGCTAGCTTCCTCATGTTCTCTGTTAGCTTCCTCATGTTCTCTGTTAGCTTCCTCATGTTCTCTGCTATCGTCCTCCTGTTCTCTGCTAGCTTCCTCTTGTTCTCTGCTAGCTTCCTCATGTTCTCTGTTAGCTTCCTCATGTTCTCTGTTAGCTTCCTCATGTTCTCTGCTAGCGTCCTCCTGTTCTCTGCTAGCGTCCTCCTGTTCTCTGCTAGCGTCCTCCTGTTCTCTGCTAGCTTCCTCTTGTTCTCTGCTAGCTTCCTCTTGTTCTGCGTTAGCTTCCTTCTGTTCTCTGCTAGCATCCTTCTCTTCTCTCCTAGCATCCTTCTCTTCTCTCCTAGCATCCTTCTCTTTTCTCCTAGCATCCTTCTCTTCTCTCCTAGCATCCTTCTCTTCTCTCCTAGCATCCTCCTCTTTTCTCCTAGCATCCTTCTCTTCTCTCCTAGCATCCTTCTCTTTTCTCCTAGCATCCTTCTCTTCTCTCCTAGCATCCTTCTCTTCTCTCCTAGCATCCTTCTCTTCTCTCCTAGCATCCTTCTCTTCTCTCCTAGCATCCTTCTCTTCTCTCCTAGCATCCTTCTCTTTTCTCCTAGCATCCTTCTCTTCTCTCCTAGCATCCTTCTCTTCTCTCCTAGCATCCTTCTCTTTTCTCCTAGCATCCTTCTCTTCTCTCCTAGCATCCTTCTCTTCTCTGCTAGCATCCTTCTCAGCTAACAAGCTGACTGATTTCCATTAAAATGCTAAAATGAAATGTTCCCTTGTGTTTGTATATTTATTCTCATTATTTTATTTATTTATTTTTTAAATCAGAACTATAATATTTCAAAACAAATGGTAAAAAATAACAGCTCAGTATTTCCTGTTATGTGGTGGTACCGTCAGACCGTCTCAACCACAGACATAATATACAGAGACGCCTCAGACTGACGTATCAGCGCGGCCGCCATCTTGGATGGGTCTCCAATGCCTCCATTTTACATTTATTTCCACTGAGGAAGGTGTTTATCACAGCGCACGTGGCGTTCGTTCTGACAGAAGACGCACGTAAAGAAAGCTTAAAAACCTGTTTTGCGGCGAACTCCTCATCCCGGCCGTCGCCGATCACCACGTACGTCACTTTCTTCCCGAAGCGGGACACGATCCTCTCGAAGCAGCTCTCCTTCCCTGCGGGGAAGCAAACACTCGATGACCTCGGGCCTGCGTCACCTGTGGCGTCACCACCTGTGGCGTCGCCTGTGGCGTCGCCGGTGCGGAGCAGAGAGGAAGTGAGCGTGCTCAGTGCTCCCATATCTACCTATTTTAGTGGCGCTGTAGATGTTCTCGATGGGGAAGACGTCTCCCAGGCCGTACAGCAGCACTTTGGCCACAGCAGGAACCAGCTGGGTGGTGGTGACCAACACGTTCATACACTTCCCCCTGAAACAGAAGGTCTGTCAGATGTGGCTGCAGCGTATGGAAATAAAACCACCCTTTAAACGCTGATACACACGCAGTTCTCAGTGTTAAGATGATATAAATTCACATGGTTACAGCATGCTGAGCAGTCAGGCTGCAGCAGACGGTTGTTCAGGTAATCGATCAGGTCGGTAAGAAAAAGACCTGACGTTAACCATCCAGTGGTGAATGAAACAATCAATTATTGATTATTTCATTCTCTATAAAAACAAACTAAGAAGTGCGTTTAAGTGAAGAATATGAGAATATTTTTTAAAGAAAACATTTTATCCAACTTCCTCCTGTTGTCTGCTAGCTTCCTCCTGTTGTCTGCTAGCTTCCTCCTGTTCTCCGCTAGCTTCCTCCTATTCTCCGCTAGCTTCCTCCTGTTCTCCGCTAGCTTCCTCCTGTTCTCCGCTAGCTTCCTTCTGTTCTCCGCTAGCTTCCTCCTGTTCTCCGCTAGCTTCCTCCTGTTCTCCGCTAGCTTCCTCCTGTTCTCTGCTAGCTTCCTCCTGTTCTCTGCTAGCTTCCTCCTGTTCTCTGCTAGCTTACCACTGTTCTCTGCTAGCTTCCTTCTGTTCTCTGCTAGCTTCCTTCTGTTCTCTGTTAGCTTCCTTCTGTTCTCTGCTAGCTTCCTCCTGTTCTCTGCTAGATTACCACTGTTCTCTGCTAGCTTCCTTCTGTTCTCTGCTAGCTTCCTTCTGTTCTCTGCTAGCTTCCTTCTGTTCTCTGCTAGCTTCCTTCTGTTCTCTGCTAGCTTCCTTCTGTTCTCTGCTAGCTTCCTTCCGTTCTCTGCTAGCTTCCTTCCGTTCTCTGCTAGCTTCCTTCCGTTCTCTGCTAGCTTCCTTCCGTTCTCCCCTAGCTTCCTTCTGTTCTCTGCTAGCTTCCTCCTGTTCTCTTCTAGCTTCCTCCTGTTCTCTGCTAGCTTACCACTGTTCTCTCCTAGCTTCCTTCTCAGCTAACAAGCCGACTGATTTCCATTAAAATGCTAACATGAAATGTTCCCTTGTGTTTGTTCCGCTCAGTGGACTCGATATGTGAACCGGCTGCTTTCTGCTGAGATGCTGTAGCGTTAACGTTGTGCTATCGTGCTAAGCTAACCGGCTTTTACAATGGACACCCTGTTCAGTATTTTATCTTTTCTTTTCTTTGAAATGCTCCCAAACTTTAGACATTTTTTCTCTGATTTTCTCCTTGTTGTTTCCTCCATCAAATCGAGCTGCTACAAACGTGTGCAAGTGCATATGGCGACCGCTGTGCAGAACCTGCCGGTGGCAGCTGGTTAACAGATAACAGAGTGTCTCGCGGAGACGTTTCAGCCCCACTTCAGAGCTCCGGTTGTTCAGAGCTCCGGTTGTTCAGACCTGGACTGGATGAGCAGCAGAGACTTGAGTGCCGTGCTGAGCCAGGCGTCCGTGACGTTCTCGATCTCAGACTGAAGACTCAACAGCAGCTCCCGCTTCGCTGGACTCAGCAGCCCTGAAGGACGACACCATGAGGTTACAGAAAAGCTTGGCACACAACTCCCTGTGTGTCGTTTCTCATCTAACAGCTGGTGGGCGTCTCTGAAGCCCTGAAACTTTGTAAGAAAACAAATCTATCTTAAAGGCTCATAGCTGAAATTCTGTCAATGTGAGCTCTTTAGTAGTTACATTGGCTGAAAGAGGACACTTTTTCCTACATTTTAAGGTATAATTTGTTTCTGTCAGTTTAACTAAGAAAGTTAAAGGAACTTGTTTGAATATCAGAAAAAGCTGAAAATGACCAGTGCGCCGTTCTGCTGGCTCTTCATTCATAAAAACCAAGAAGGAGCAAAACGTTCATATTTTTTAAACTGTCATATTTCAAAATCGGCTGAAGATTTTAAAAAGCTGAAACAATTGGTAATAGCTGAATGTCTTGTGAACATTTTAAAGTTTGAATGAAAGGCCCTCTGGCCCTCACTCACCGCCAACGTTTGCCTTGTAGTTGTTGTAGATCTCTTTTAGCCGGCGGTAGCGAAAGGCCAGCTTGCGCATCCACTCCACGCCGCCCTGGACTCCGGCGGCGGCTCCCGACGCTCCTCCTCCACTGGGGCCGTTAAAGCCATCAGCCAGGAAGTTGTAGTTACTGAGATGGAAGAGAAACGCTTCGATTAGAAGCCGACGGACGTCACAAAAAGGTTAATTTCTGCATGCGTCCGACTCACCTCAGGTCCTGCCCGTTGTCGTCAGACGCCACGTCCTCGACGTGGACTTGATCGCACTCCTTAAAGAAATCAAAAGAGAAGAAGAAGTTCCAGGATTTGTTGGATCTGTTACATCAATAAACATCACTCAGTGGGGTCACATGGCACTGAAAGGATCGGATTATTGGCTAAATTACAATCAGACTGAGTTATTAAGTGCATGTAGACACCTTAATCTGACTAAGAACTGGATCGGATTCAGACCCCGAGATAACTGGGCTGAAAGTCACTCTAAAAAACGAGTTCAACCTGAAAACAACATAAAAAAACCACCTGAGGTCCGTTTCACAAAGCAGGTTCAACCAACTCTGAGTCTGTTCCTGAACTCTGAGTTGATCTACTCTGAGATAGAAAACCCTGAGTTTTCGGTTCCAGAAACGCTGATTTGAGTGAGTTTAATCAACTCTGAGTAGGTTCGAGCCCCGATTCGACGAGTCACCCATTCATTTATTTCATTTAGGTGCAATCCCGCGGGGGAGAAGCGCACTCTGCAGCAGCTTAAGATGAAATATAAAAACATTGTTCAAACATGTGAGACTTCGGCATGGAGGCTCATTCTGATCATGTTTTACACTGTAAAGTAAATATTAAGTGGCTGTTTTACTGAAGTTATTTTATCCCCAACATAATGCTGTTTTCACACACATAAACTATGTCTTCTCATCTATATCATGTTCTGTTAAATAATTAAGCCTATTTAAACTAACACAGACTTCTACTGAGCCAACAGAAAGAAGGCAGATGCCTGTAAAACGGGTGGTGCCCAGCACCGCCACCTCTAACGGGAGGGCAGTGGCTGAGGGAGTCCACCCCCAAGACACGAGTGCCTTTATAAAATATAATAGGCCTATATATATTTTTTTTAAGCCTATTCATACAAATATTTATTTGTCTTTTTTTTCTTTTGTCCCAACACATTCTGATGGTGCCGCTCAAAAAGATAATTGTCTGTAAATGCAAACATCTATGATGGTCTGATAACCATCTCCTGATGAATATTTATTTCTCTGCGCAGTAATGCTGCTCCTTCATCCACAGGATCATTGTCAAAAGGACATGTTCGTGAAAAAAGTCGCCTCCTGCTGTATCTAATGGACTTCTAGAAGTAGTAGAACTCGCTCTGCTGACTGAATGAATGAGGAAATCAAATGGCGTGTGTGGCTGAAAGAAGGCGGAGACAGAGAGAAACTCCAGGTTTCTTGAGTAAAACCTGGTCCCGACCAGGTTAGGTTCAGAGAGTCTGTTACTACGGTAACTGACCGAGAGGTTAAGTTACCTCTCTTTGTGAAACAGAAAACTCAAAGTTTCCCTCATTTCAGGGTTAATAAACTCAGAGTTTTCACTAAACCTGCTACGTGAAACGGACCTCTGAAAACAACAACAACGAAACAACATGAAAACAACAATGAAACTACAAAAAACACAAAAACACGAAAACATAAAAACAACAAAAAAAAACACAAAAACAACATGAAAACAACAAAAAACACAAAAACAACATAAAAACAACAAAAAACACAAAAACAACATAAAAACAACAACACAAAAACACCCCACTGAGTGATGCTCAGCGACTGAAGGCGTCTGAAATGTTTTGGGACCCTGAAGCCTCCACATTGTGTAAAACTCTTCTTCTAAGCGAACTAAAACCAGACTAACTCTGTGCCAGCTGACCGTACCTCCAGATCGTTGAAGAACAGATGAGTGTCGGCCAGCTCGAAGATCAGCTCCTCCATCTGCAGACCCAGGTTGAGCACGGTCGCCGGGTCCTGAACACAACCGAGTCAGACGTCTGAATGACGCGGAAATGTTTGCGTGTCTCTGTGGAAATGTTTGCGTGTCTCTGTGGAAACTGACCTTTCCGAACTTCTGCGCGTAAGAGCCTGTGAGCAGCGAGTGGAAGATGATGATGGTCTCATCCAGATCCCACAGAAAGATCCGCTGAAAGAAGCAGAGAGAGGCGGCTTTGAGTGAAAAACCTTCCACCTGAGATTCACTTTGTGTAATAAATGTCCAAAAATGAAAAAATCCTTAACTCAATATTTGTTTTCTGGAAGCTAAAAGATGTACAGCCTGTTCATGGGAAAGGGACAAACCTCGTACTACTGCGCAATGGTTAACAGGGAAGTCTTTTTGAGTTTGAGTTTTTTTATTTAAAACAGGGACCATACATATTAATAAACATATACATGTAAATATGCAAGATTATAGCCAATGGATAATTTCCATCTTTAGTCCCTTTGGCAGATTGATGAGATAGGATAGTAAAATCAATAAAACAACAGTAACAACAATTAGAATAGTTAGCCTTCATGGCCAGTGTGAAAAAGAGGGAATAATTACAGAGAGAGGAAACACAATAAGACAGAAAAGAAAAAAGAAAAGCAAGAACAATGAAGAGTTTAGTGGATCATAAAACACATCTACATGTTTAGGCAGGATTGTGGCATTTTTCTAAAGCCAAGTAAGTTTTTACTCGGCTTTAGAAAAGATGAGCTACACCACGAAAAATAAGCCGGACAAGTTTAGGACCATCTGGAAAAAGGTTTTCTGTAATTTCCTTGAGAAAAATGAAATTGAAGTAGATGGCTGGAATGAAGATTTATCCATCTTTTCATACCATCTTGATTTAGTATACACATTTAGACCTTTACATAAATGTATGTGTGTGCATATGTAGATATACGCATTTATTTATTCACATTTTTCATTTATTTATCTCTCTACCACCATGATTCTTACACAAGCAATTATATTTTGTTTAGTGGTTAAAAACGTCCCCCTTTTTAAAAATAAAATTAATTGAATAAATTTATTTTTTCCTTCTTCCAGTTATCTATTAATTTTATTTTAATAATTATTATTGCTTTTATTATCTGTTTTTTTGTTCTTGTATGTTTCTTGTTCTACGTTGTTCACCGTTTGTAAATAAACAAAATGTGCAAAAAACATAAAAATTAAAAAAGTGCAACGAGAGTTTGAATTCTGGCGGGACGAGCTGATGCGATTGGAGACGGTTAAATTCAGTCCAGGCGGGCGTGGTTACCTCCAGGTCGCTGTCGGCCGGCGGGGAGCTGTCGGACTTCTTGGCCTTTCCTTTGGCTTTGCCCACAGAGTTCCTGCGGCCCAGCTCGTCCTGCTCTCGGGCTCCGGCGGGCAGAGTCACGCCGGTGGGGAGGGCTGCGCCCGCCGGGAGGTTCTCCGGTGGCGTGGCATCTACGGGAGAGAATAAAAGTGTTTGATGAACCTTTAATCTGTGCTGGACTGAACATCTTTCAGACTGGCCACAATGCCCCTGGCATTGTATTGTATTATATTGTATTGTATTGTATTATGTTCTGTGTTTTCACTAATTGGAACGTCTGACTTTTCAATATAGTTTGCTTTAAATTTTTTTAATTAAATAAACATTTTAAAAATAAATAATAATAATAATAATAATAAGAAGAAAAATAATAATCAAAAAAAAAAAAAAAAAAAAAAAAAAAAGATACTCGTGGCTGAAAAATCTTTTCGCGGTATCGATAAAATTGCTCAGCCCTCGTTCACACCTGGCAGAACTCCTGATGGCTCCCTGTCGGCTTTCGGGTGAATTTTAAGGTTTTATTGATTGTTTTTAAGTGTTTAAACTCCATGGGCCCGTCTTACTCCCGTTGTCTGTCAGCTCCTCTCAGTCTTTAGGCTTCAGTTCAAATCCAGACTGAAAACATCTCTTTTCCCGGCCTTCCACCAGCTGAAATGGAGTTTAATTTGGCTTGCTACTTTTGTTGTTATTTTATTGCTAATTTTATCTCAAAATTTGATTTTTTATCTGTGATGTGTTATTCTTATTGATGACTCTTAATATATGTGATGCAGTTGTTATTGTGAAGCACTTTGGTCAGCTGAGGTTGTTTTAATGTGCGATATAAATACATTTTGAATTGAATGACCCGAGGACAAGAACCAGAAATAAACATTTAAAACGGACCAGGCAGAAACTGTTGGTGCGTTTCAACCGAGGAGGAAGCAGCAACACCACATTTTAAAGACTTTAAAAATAAAAAATCATCCTCATACTTTAAGTGTAAACAGCTACAAACAAATAAATGTTTAAGGTCAGAGACCCACCTCGGGGGGGCAGTCCGGCTGAGGCGGCCTCCTCCGACTTCACGGCCGAGTACCCGGCCGCGCCGACGCCGGCGCTGTGCTCGTCGCTGCTGGGCAGCCCGGCGGGCACGTAGCTGGGGGGCAGCGTGTAGTACTGGGAGAACTGACTCGGTCCCAGAGAGCTGTAGCTGCTGAACTCCTGAGGCGGAAAACACAAGAGATCAGCACAACAAGCAGCCGGGAGAACATATTCATCAGGAAGAGCTTCCAGCTCCGGGTTTGACCGACTCTGAAGATCCTGTGAGCTTTGGGTCCAGAACCTCAGAATAAACACGGAGACAGAACATGTACCGTTCCCCATCATTTCACTTTAATTCTGACTGCTGATCCTCACTTTGAGGATGCAAGAACACAGATCTTAGAAGTATTTAAAATAAGATTGATTTTTTCTAGGGTTGGGCGAGTTAACTTGTTAGTTATTTCAACGCAGATAAATATTTTATCGCGCATTAACGCAGGTTTTATTATTTATTTTATTTTGTAAAATTCTGTTGCTCACAGGCTTTTATTTTGTAAAAGTCTGCTGCTCACAGGCTTTTATTTTGTAAAAGTCTGTTGCTCACAGGCTTTTATTTTGTAAAAGTCTGCTGCTGTCTGCTGTGGAACAGGAAAAGAAAGTAATCGGCGGATCCACCAAACATGGAGAAGGGTACGGAACTTTTACTCGGCCATTTTCATGTTAAAGTTCTTCCAGACGGCGGAGTCGACAGAACCAAAGTCATCTGTAAACACTGCCAAGTTGAATTGTCTTCTCAGCGTAGTAGTTCCAGTCTAAAATATCACTTAAAGGCAAAACACACAACTGATAGCAGCAAGTCATTCAAGGAAACAGACAGTGGAGCGAGGCTTCTACATAAAAACTACAGAAAGATGCTGATGTTAAAAGTGTGTTTGCACAACAAATGTTATGGCACTTTCATTCATATGGCAGCACATTTAAAATAAAGCTAAATGCTAAAAGCTATACGCTACTTTTGGATTAGTTTTTGGATTCTGCGTACAAATGTGATTAATCGTGATTAATCAGGGAAATCATGTGATTAATTAGATTAAACATTTGAATCGCTGCCCAGCCCTAGTTCTCAGGGAGAACGCTTTGCTCGTCATCGCACTGAGGAACGCTCGTCCTCACCTGGTGGCCGGCTGCTGTGGAGGCGGTGGTGACGGCGGTCGCTGAGGGGATGTTGGAGTACACGCTGGAGGTTGTGAAGCTCGAGCCTGGACACAGAAGACAGAAGCCTTTAGAGCGCATCCAGAGTTAAACTAAGGCTTCTGGTCTGCGTTTCCTCGGGTGTTTGCAGTGTTCTGTGAGGCAGAGTGAGGCTGCAGCTTGCCTTGGCTCGGGTATGAATAGTGCAGCTGGCCTGGCGGTGTTGAGGTATATGCGGTGCTGAAGCTGAGAAACCCAGGCTGGCCACCAGAGGGCGCCTCAGGCAGCCCTGTCTCAGTTTTAATGCCTGGCCACATAGCACCTGAAGACGAAAGAGAGCAAAGGGAAGCAGGAAATCAAAGAGGCAGCGACAGGAGTAGCTCACCGAGGACCGGGTGGAATGTCCTCTGGGGAAGATGTGCGTCAAAGCAGAGCGAAAGCAGAGCGCTGCCGAGGTTTTAGTGAGCAGGCGGGAGGAGGAAGAGGAGGCACTAACCAAAGGGCGGGAGGCCGTAGGTCTGTCCCGTCTGGGGGAAGGACGAGTACACGGCGGACTGGGCCAGAGGAGGGAAGGCCACCTGGCCGGTGTAGGACGTCACTGCTGGGCTGCAAGAGAGGGCGAGCATGAGCGACCAGCAGCCAAACTGCTCAAGGTAAAACAAAGAGGAGACCCCCCAGTACCCCAAACTGCTCAAGGTAAAACAAAGAGGCATCAAAAAGAATAAAAAAGACCCCCCAGTACCCCAAACTGCTCAAGGTAAAACAGAGAGGCATCAAAAAGAATAAAAAAGACCCCCCAGTACCCCAAACTGCTCAAGGTAAAACAAAGAGGCATCAAAAAGAATAAAAAAGACCCCCAGTTGGTTCCCTAACAGGCAAAAATAAGGGCGGTGGTTTCCAGGCTGCCTTTGCAAAGCAGCATGGGAATTCCCAGGCTAAGAATTAACGGGAATTTATGGGAATAAACTGGGGGGGTGCATTTTTGAATGAGTGGGGTAAGAGGATGGGTAATATTGAACCCAACACTCCTGTTTTTGTTCATCCATGAAACAAGTAATTAGAATGTGTTTTACTCTGCGTACAAATAAATCTGTTGAAAACATTTTGTATGGATGCTTTCTTATGACTTCTGTTTATATTTATGCTTGGATATAATATATTCCCAGTTAGTTCTCTTAACTTCTTAACTTCCCATGGATACTTTCCGGAAATCTGGTTCTGACCTTCAGAACCTAATAAGTTCACCTCATGTCCATAGGAAGAGAAATAGAAAAATACTTTATTCATCCCCCAATGGGGGAAATTCAAAGTAGTCAAGTAGCTCAACATTTTTTTTAAATATTTACAATGATTGTATTAACAACAACAATAATACCAATTCTAGTAAAAAAAAAAATACTACTACTAACTACTGCTACTACTAATAAATGACTAAATAAATTAATAAATTAAAAAAAAAATCTGCCATCTGCCCATAAATAAAATAACTTTTCACCCTGAACTCATGAGCTCTGCTGGTTATTTAGAGTTTTTCTCACAGACACTATAATCGCCAAAAGTATTCACCCACCCATCCAGATAACTAAATTCAGGTGTTCCAGTCACTTCCACGGCCGCAGGGGTATAAAACGCTCCTGGGAACGACAGCAGCTCGGCCAGGAAGTGGTTCGGCCCCGTGAAACGACGGGGTCAGAGGTCGCCGACTTTCTACAGAGTCGGTCGCTACAGACTCTGTGGCCATCAGATTAGCTCAAGAACAGCGCGCAGAGAGCTTCGTGGAATGGGTTTCCATGTCAACTGCATCCAAGCCAAGGGACCACGGGGCCCTCGGGAACCAGGGACCGCGGGGCCCTCGGGAACCAGGGACCGCGGGGCCCTCGGGAACCAGGGACCGCGGGGCCCTCGGGAACCAGGGACCGCGGGGCCCTCGGGAACCAGGGACCGCGGGGCCCTCGGGAACCAGGGACCGCGCGGCCCTCGGGAACCAGGGACCGCGGGGCCCTCGGGAACCAGGGACCGCGGGGCCCTCGGGAACCAGGGACCGCGGGGCCCTCGGGAACCAGGGACCGCGGGGCCCTCGGGAACCAGGGACCGCGGGGCCCTCGGGAACCAGGGACCGCGGGGCCCTCGGGAACCAGGGACCGCGGGGCCCTCGGGAACCAGGGACCGCGGGGCCCTCGGGAACCAGGGACCGCGCGGCCCTCGGGAACCAGGGACCGCGCGGCCCTCGGGAACCAGGGACCGCGCGGCCCTCGGGAACCAGGGACCGCGCGGCCCTCGGGAACCAGGGACCGCGGCCCTCGGGAACCAGGGACCGCGGCCCTCGGGAACTCGTTATCAGAATGGAATTTGAGGAGCACCGTTTAGACCTGCGTCCTTAGAACTGCTCTGTCCGAATGCGGCTAGGGTCTGACCTCACAGAAGGTGAAAAACTCCCGTAAACACTCCTAAACCTTGTGGAAAGCTGAAGCTGTTAACGCTGCAGAGGGTGGACCGACCTCATGTTAAACCCTCTGGATTAAGGATGGGATGTTACTGAAGCATCTGAAGGCAGATGAGGGAATACTTTTGGCCGTACAGTGCAGGTGAGTGGAACGATTCCCTCTGGAGTCCATCAGTTTGGACAGAGACCCACATCAGAACGTGATAAACCCTCCTCACCTGCCTCCCTGGTAAACCTGCTGGGTGTAGTCAGCCGCGGTCGTGGCGTCGGTGGCTGGAAAAGAAAACAGCTTCAGACTGATTGGGTTACAGTTCTGTAAAGTCTTTCCACGCCGGGCGGCATCTGTCCCAACCTGTGTGAGCATACAAGTCGACTCCGTCCCCACACGACTGGTCTGCGGCCCCCCCGCCTGCGCTCGACTGCTCCCGATCACCTGCAACCAGAAACATCACAGCGTCGGTGTGGCAGCGGCGCCTCAGGAGGCGAGGCTCGCTCGGGTTTCCCGCTCACCTGCATCCAGCCGGGCCGCCGACAGCGCCGAGTACGAGCCGTCCGGAGCCGCCGGGGCCAACACGGCCGCCGGGCTGCCGTCCTCCAAACCGCCGACAGAACTGTGGGTGCAACCACGAGAGAACGTAAAAGAAAAGCCTCCGAGAACAACGATGTGATCAGAACTCAGGCTGAACACGAGCGACACCGACCTCTGCTCCGCCTTCTGTCCGTCGTCCGACTCAATCTTTGCTTTCTTCGCCTTCAAACAAGCACAGAGAAAAGGTTTTGATTCAGCTTATCCTCCATCTGAACCGGGGATTCTGATCATTTACGGCAAGGCAAGGCAATTTTATTTATAGAGCACAATTCAATTCAAAGTGCTTCACAGCATTAAAAAGAAATTAATTTTTTTTTTAAAGTTTTAAAAAAAAATTTAAGAACCCATTAAAAATAATCATTAATTAATTAATTTAAAAGTGACACACACCAAAGTTTATCAGCCACATCTGCCAAAACATCTGTCACACAATTACATGTTTTAAATGGAAAGAGCCAGGAACACCGAGTTGTTTTATCTGCAGAGTTTTAACGTGTTAAAGACGGGAACAGGACAAACTTTCACCAAATGGAGACATTTTTAAATCCAGGTTAAAAACATTTCTGTTCTCATGTGTCTATGTATGAAATCTGCACGATATCTTTGAACTTATCTGGACTGTTGCTTGTTTTTAGTCATTTAAATTATTCTATTTGTTTCTCTTCATGTTTTTTTATGTATTTTTAATGCTTCTTCCACTCCCTGCTGCAATGCTTTTATTTTATGTGAAGCACTTTGAACTGTTTTTGACATGAAATGTGCTACAAATAAATTTGATTTTGAATAGAAAAGCTGAGCCGAACTGGTTTTATTTACAGATTTAACAATAAAAAAAACTAATGAAATCAAATCTAAAAGAGTTTAACTTATTTAATAAAAAAGCCATTTTATTCTGTTTGGGCTGATAAACGGTTTCAGAATGTGTCCAAACGGTCAAAAAAAAAAAGCAAGAAACTGAATCTGTTGATGTAAATTTACACATTTAAATCCACATTCAGCAGAAACTCGACCCCTGAAAGTGTTGCCTGAACTTTATCAGGTGTGTGTCTGCAGGTTAGAGTGTGTGAAGGTGTGTGTGTGCAGGTTAGAGTGTGTGAAGGTGTGTGTGTGCAGGTTAGAGTGTGTGAAGGTGTGTGTCTGCAGGTTAGAGTGTGTGAAGATGTGTGTGTGCAGGTTAGAGTGTGTGAAGGTGTGTGTGTGCAGGTTAGAGTGTGTGAAGGTGTGTGTGTGCAGGTTAGAGTGTGTGAAGGTGTGTGTGTGCAGGTTAGAGTGTGTGAAGGTGTGTGTCTGCAGGTTAGAGTGTGTGAAGATGTGTGTCTGCAGGTTAGAGTGTGTGAAGGTGTGTGTGTGCAGGTTAGAGTGTGTGAAGGTGTGTGTGTGCAGGTTAGAGTGTGTGAAGGTGTGTGTGTGCGCAGGTTAGAGTGTGTGAAGGTGTGTGTGCAGGTTAGAGTGTGTGAAGGTGTGTGTGTGCAGGTTAGAGTGTGTGAAGGTGTGTGTGTGCAGGTTAGAGTGTGTGAAGGTGTGTGTGTGCAGGTTAGAGTGTGTGAAGGTGTGTGTGTGCAGGTTAGAGTGTGTGAAGGTGTGTGTGTGCAGGTTAGAGTGTGTGAAGGTGTGTGTGTGCAGGTTAGAGTGTGTGAAGGTGTGTGTGTGCAGGTTAGAGTCTGTGAAGGTGTGTGTCTGCAGGTTAGAGTGTGTGAAGGTGTGTGTGTGCAGGTTAGAGTGTGTAAATGTGTTTTATCTGCAGGTTAGAGTGTGTAAATGTGTTTTATCTGCAGGTTAGAGTGTGTAAATGTGTTTTATCTGCAGGTTAGAGTGTGTAAATGTGTTTTATCTGCAGGTTAGAGTGTGTAAATGTGTTTTATCTGCAGGTTAGAGTCTGTGAAGGTGTTTTATCTGCAGGTTAGAGTGTGTAAATGTGTTTTATCTGCAGGTTAGAGTCTGTGAAGGTGTTTTATCTGCAGGTTAGAGTGTGTAAATGTGTTTTATCTGCAGGTTAGAGTCTGTGAAGGTGTTTTATCTGCAGGTTAGAGTCTGTAAATGTGTTTTATCTGCAGGTTAGAGTCTGTGAAGGTGTTTTATCTGCAGGTTAGAGTGTGTAAATGTGTTTCATCTGCAGGTTAGAGTGTGTAAATGTGTTTTATCTGCAGGTTAGAGTCTGTAAATGTGTTTCATCTGCAGGTTAGAGTGTGTAAATGTGTTTTATCTGCAGGTTAGAGTCTGTAAATGTGTTTTATCTGCAGGTTAGAGTCTGTGAAGGTGTTTTATCTGCAGGTTAGAGTCTGTAAATGTGTTTCATCTGCAGGTTAGAGTCTGTAAATGTGTTTTATCTGCAGGTTAGAGTCTGTGAAGGTGTTTTATCTGCAGGTTAGAGTCTGTAAATGTGTTTCATCTGCAGGTTAGAGTCTGTAAATGTGTTTTATCTGCAGGTTAGAGTCTGTAAATGTGTTTCATCTGCAGGTTAGAGTCTGTGAAGGTGTTTTATCTGCAGGTTAGAGTCTGTAAATGTGTGTGTCTGCAGGTTAGAGTCTGTAAATGTGTTTTATCTGCAGGTTAGAGTCTGTGAAGGTGTTTTATCTGCAGGTTAGAGTCTGTAAATGTGTGTCTGCAGGTTAGAGTGTCTGAAGGTGTGTGTGTGCAGGTTAGAGTGTGTGAAGGTGTGTGTGTGCAGGTTAGAGTGTGTGAAGGTGTGTGTGTGCAGGTTAGAGTGTGTGAAGGTGTGTGTCTGCAGGTTAGAGTGTGTGAAGATGTGTGTCTGCAGGTTAGAGTGTGTGAAGGTGTGTGTGTGCAGGTTAGAGTGTGTGAAGGTGTGTGTGTGCAGGTTAGAGTGTGTGAAGGTGTGTGTGTGCAGGTTAGAGTGTGTGAAGGTGTGTGTGTGCGCAGGTTAGAGTGTGTGAAGGTGTGTGTGCAGGTTAGAGTGTGTGAAGGTGTGTGTGTGTGCAGGTTAGAGTGTGTGAAGGTGTGTGTGTGCAGGTTAGAGTGTGTAAATGTGTTTTATCTGCAGGTTAGAGTGTGTAAATGTGTTTTATCTGCAGGTTAGAGTCTGTGAAGGTGTGTGTCTGCAGGTTAGAGTCTGTGAAGGTGTTTTATCTGCAGGTTAGAGTCTGTAAATGTGTTTTATCTGCAGGTTAGAGTCTGTGAAGGTGTTTTATCTGCAGGTTAGAGTGTGTAAATGTGTTTCATCTGCAGGTTAGAGTGTGTAAATGTGTTTTATCTGCAGGTTAGAGTCTGTAAATGTGTTTCATCTGCAGGTTAGAGTGTGTAAATGTGTTTTATCTGCAGGTTAGAGTCTGTAAATGTGTTTTATCTGCAGGTTAGAGTCTGTAAATGTGTTTTATCTGCAGGTTAGAGTCTGTGAAGGTGTTTTATCTGCAGGTTAGAGTCTGTAAATGTGTTTCATCTGCAGGTTAGAGTCTGTAAATGTGTTTTATCTGCAGGTTAGAGTCTGTAAATGTGTTTCATCTGCAGGTTAGAGTCTGTGAAGGTGTTTTATCTGCAGGTTAGAGTCTGTAAATGTGTTTCATCTGCAGGTTAGAGTCTGTAAATGTGTTTTATCTGCAGGTTAGAGTCTGTAAATGTGTTTCATCTGCAGGTTAGAGTCTGTGAAGGTGTTTTATCTGCAGGTTAGAGTCTGTGAAGGTGTTTTATCTGCAGGTTAGAGTCTGTAAATGTGTGTGTCTGCAGGTTAGAGTCTGTAAATGTGTTTTATCTGCAGGTTAGAGTCTGTGAAGGTGTTTTATCTGCAGGTTAGAGTCTGTAAATGTGTGTGTCTGCAGGTTAGAGTCTGTAAATGTGTTTTATCTGCAGGTTAGAGTCTGTAAATGTGTTTTATCTGCAGGTTAGAGTCTGTAAATGTGTGTGTCTGCAGGTTAGAGTCTGTAAATGTGTTTTATCTGCAGGTTAGAGTCTGTAAATGTGTTTTATCTGCAGGTTAGAGTGTGTAAATGTGTTTTATCTGCAGGTTAGAGTCTGTAAATGTGTTTTATCTACAGGTTAGAGTCTGTAAATGTGTTTTATCTGCAGGTTAGAGTGTGTAAATGTGTTTTATCTGCAGGTTAGAGTGTGTAAATGTGTGTGTCTGCAGGTTAGAGTCTGTAAATGTGTGTGTCTGCAGGTTAGAGTCTGTAAATGTGTTTTATCTGCAGGTTAGAGTGTGTAAATGTGTTTTATCTGCAGGTTAGAGTCTGTAAATGTGTTTTATCTGCAGGTTAGAGTGTGTAAATGTGTTTTATCTGCAGGTTAGAGTCTGTAAATGTGTTTTATCTGCAGGTTAGAGTCTGTAAATGTGTTTTATCTGCAGGTTAGAGTCTGTAAATGTGTGTGTGGAGGCGTTGGCTGCAGGTTAGAGTCTGTAAATGTGTGTGTGGAGGCGTTGGCTGCAGGTTAGAGTCTGTAAATGTGTTTTATCTGCAGGTTAGAGTCTGTAAATGTGTGTGTGGAGGCGTTGGCTGCAGGTTAGAGTCTGTAAATGTGTTTTATCTGCAGGTTAGAGTCTGTAAATGTGTGTGTGGAGGCGTTGGCTGCAGGTTAGAGTCTGTAAATGTGTGTGTGGAGGCGTTGGCTGCAGGTTAGAGTCTGTAAATGCGTGCGTGGAGGCGTCGGCGCTCCGCGGGACTCACCGGCAGCTCCTGCGACTCGTCCATCTCTGCGGCGGAGCGACCCGACATGTCTGCACGCTCAGCCTACGCTCTGCACCTGCCCAGCCTCTCCGGACCCTGTGGCGCACAAACACATCGGCGCAGGATAAACGCCGGGGTGAAGCTTTATGTAGTGTCCTCTCCCCCCTCTCCCCCCGTCCCACAGGCGCTCATCGATAAATCCCTCCTGCTCCTATCGCGGGCCCATCAGCGGGGAGCGAGGCGAAGGGAGGAAGTGGGGGATCCTGGTCTAATCTCCTGCACGAGACCCGCAGGTGAGGCACGTGTGGAGCTGCTGCTCACCGACGGCTCCATCGCTCACCGGATTAAGGGCGCGGGCCACCTTACATATGTCCCAACCTACGTGCAAAGACAACATATTCTCCGAAGCATTAGCTGCTCAGGTGCAAGCTGTCATATCAATAGATGCCCCGGGGGGATAAGATCTAACCTGGATTTATCCGCTGCTCGCTCAGCTGGCCTTCCACCACAGCTGGAGACGAGGAGCTTTTATGCCACTGACATAACGCCGACACACACACACGGAGGGAAAACAGGTCAGACGGTAAATTCAAAACCACACCGATGTGTCGGGCGCTCTCCTGGCGAGCACGTTCTGAGACAAAAGCGTGCCACGTGAATCGGTCGGGGCCACCGAAGCAAACAGAGCGGCTTACGCAAGATTTATGTAAGTGAACTCAAAAGAGTATTAGATTCAGATCAGAGCGCGGCCACGGGCGGCACATTAACCCATTTACACGGCCCACTCTGAGACGTTTCAGGGCACAGGTTTAAAGTTTGGAGTCATTCTTTATCCGAGAAGGCGCCGAGAAGGACGAACCGGACGGACCGATGTGAGAGCGGGCTCATCAGGAGGTGCGTTTGTACAGGCAGCTGCAGGAAACTGCAGGGAAACAGCACAGGGAGCACGTAAACTCCCAGAACTGGTGCGCAGAGATGGGCAGAAGTTTGGGGAAAGAGGGAGAGTTCTGTAAGAAAGTGTGGAAGAAGCTACGGGACAGATACCTGAAGGCAAAGAAGAGGGCAGAGGCTAGTCCGAGGTAGCCCGGCTAGTTGGCTGGGGTTTAAAAAATAAAGCGTTTTGCTTCTCAGAACAATATGCGTTCAACAGAGTAATACATTTGCATCACAAAATGGTTCTCCAGGAAAAAGTCAGACATTTCCTTTTGTTTCTTTTCCTTTTGTTTTGTTTCCTTTTCTTTCCCTTTCCTTTCCTTTCCTTTCCTTTCCCTGCTGTGCAGACCGAGCAGTCCCCTGCTTCCGAGCAGCAAACACCGTAACAGGCGCGGCTGTCGGCAGGCGGCAGCAGGCAGTGATACGAAGGGAGAGAAAATAGGGCCAAGCGATTGTGAGCTCTGACTTTTTCCTGGAGAACCATTTTGTGATGCAAATGTATTACTCTGCTGAACGCATATTGTTCTGAGAAGCAAAACGCTTTATTTTTTAAACCCCAGCCAACCAGCCGGACTACCTTCATCAACACCAAAACGAGGCTGGAACTCTGCTCACAGGACGCAGCAGGGGGTAAGAAGATGTTCAGAAATGATGTTGCTGATATGGGATGTTACACAGCTTCATGTCAAAAGAGGCGAACTATCCCTTTAAATATTTTGGGGCTGGAACACGTTTGCCAACACTGGTTTGAAGTTAAATGAATAAAAGGGGGGGGGGGGGGTTACAACTCAAGTGTTTTCAGTTTTTTTATGTCCTGCAGAGAGATGACTGCCTGTGTTTTCTAACCACGGCTCTCTGAGAAGTCTGTACCTGAACCCAGTTTATAGCCCTAGTCTGATCTGTCACCCACCTAGGGTTGCCAACCGTCCCTTGAAAAACGGAATCATCCCGTATTTAGAAACAAATGTACGCGTCCCATATTGAGCTGAAAAGGGACGCACTTTGTCCCGTATTATCGTGAGAATCAAAAAAAGTCCATAAAATGTCAGTGTAATAAATGAATAACACGGCGCTTTATATGAAAATGTAAGGTAAACCTGCTCCCTGGCCCTCTGCTGCTCTGTGACCAATGAGCTGACAGCACATTCATAAAGGAGTACGACAATACGGAATCCCGCTCATCAAGTAGCGTTGAGTTGTGCATTAAGTTCATAAGTTCTATTTTTAAATATGTTTACAAGTTTAATAGTCTGTTTGCACTTTTGTTACTGTCTATCTAATGTTTTATATTTATTTATACAGTTTTAAGTTTAAGACAGATTTCTGTTTAAGAAAGATATTTATTTTATTCAGTTTATTTTGTAATAAAGTACATTTCTGGTTAAACATTTGTTTTCCATGTGTTTATATCACTCAAAAATATGCATTTAATTCAATTCAGGTTCGAGTCAAATAGCTAAAAAAAAAAACAATTTCACTTACCTAAAAAGAGCCAAAAAAATAATAATAATAATAAAAAAAAGAAAAAAAAAAATCACCACGCCAGGAAGGGTGAAGGCAATCGGGTCGGCCGTTGTTATGCCGAGAAATGCATCCCCAATCGCGGGAGCGCGCGTAAACCTTTTCAGGCGTGTGGATTATTACATTTTTCCAATAAAGTTACAGTGATGATATTGAGCTGATAATGGTTTTTCATTCGTTCATCTTTTTTCTTCATGTAGATGAATAATACATGTACAGCACACTTATGATAATCCCACAATTGTACAGTTTAGAGCATCCCTTACACCTATTATTATATATATTATTGTACAAATATTCCAAAGTAAGGGCCGTGACCATCACTTTTGCCAGTAAGCCAGAAAGCCGGTTGGAGACATTTTCTATGAATATCAGTCTTTACTCAGTGCAGCCCAGATAAAATAATCCAAAAATGAACCTAGAACTATGAAATTCTTACTATTTTAATTTAATTTTAGAGACAATTTTGGACTTGTTGAAATTCACATCTGTTAATTTAATCAGGTAAACAAATTCTAATGTAGTTACATCATTCCAGTCCAGACTCTCTTTAAAGCAGGGGACCAGCAGGGGATGCATTTTTCGGCATAACACCGGTCCTGCCAATGAGGTGTCCCTTATTTTTTTTCCCCAAGGAGTTGGCAACCCTACACCCACCTGTCCTACAACATGAAGGTGAGCAGTCCGGGACAGACGCCATGCACCAGACTACCTCCTGAAAAGCTCAGTCCAGGTAAAACCCAACTACACGAGTTCTACTAATAACTCATAATTTCCACTTAGCATCTCATAATTTTGACTTAGTATCTCATAATTGAGATAGTATTTCTAAATTTATTTTTATTAAGTGGCGGAAACGGGCTTCCATACTTTACCGACAGACAGCTTGTTTATAACTATGGAAAATGTTCTTTTATCTTAAATTTTAAGATCAGCTGTCATTTACAACAATACAAAATACTGTTATAATGAAATTAAGCTTTTTTTTTTAGGACTAGATAAGGTCTAACTGACTTAAAAGGCTAAACATAAAGCTTGTACTCGTTTATTAAGATAAAGATAAAACAAAAAATAGATTAACATCCTCACCTCCTGAAAAGCGACAGCTCGGTGCAGGTAAAACCCAACTACACGAGTTCTACTAATATACAAGAGGCTAAACATGAACAAATTAGCTCTGACACAACCACATAATACAGCCCAGCCGCCGGGATTTAGTCTCCACCCAATGACAACAATGCTAGCTTAGCGTTAGCTAGCCGCAGCCTGATTCCTCTGAGATAAATCATATTATAAAATATTAGTATCTAATAATATTAGTATCTAATAATATTAGAATATTAGTTCAACACTCGGTGGGTGACGCCAACCCAAAACACAGGCTACGCTGAGTTTGGCGTTAAAAGTTTTTCCGCTCCAGAGATTAGTCGGGACCAGCAGCCATAGGTGGAGGCGGCGTGTGGACGCGACTCAAACCCGGGACCCGCGAGCCCCGGCCCCGGCACACCGAGCGAACCCGGCGGGCCCCCCGCAGCGGTCCGTGCGGCCTTACCATTGAAGGGGGGGAACAGGAGCGCCGTTATTCAGCGTCGGCACAGGAATCCACTGGTCTCAAGCTTTGTCTGTTGTTAGGGAGCACTATTTGGCAGGAAGTGGGCTTTGCGGGGTCTGATGTTAGGGAGCACTATTTGGCAGGAAGTTGGGCTTTGCGGGGTCTGTTGCGCATGCGCAGGGTCCCTGTTGGTCGCGATGGGAAACGGCAGGTGCAGCGGCACAGGTGAGCGGAAATGCGGTGTTATATGAGCAGGTGGAGGAGTTTAGATGCTGCCAGCTTTGTTCCAGCGTCTTTTACTCTGGATAGAGGCTCTTTACTATGGAAGCCCGTTTCCGCCACTTAATAAGAATACATTTAGAAATACTATCTCAAAATTATGAGATACTAAGTCGAAATTATGAGATACTAAATCGAAATTATGAGATACTAAATCGAAATTATGAGATACTAAGTCGAAATTATGAGATACTAAGTCAAAATTATGAGATACTAAATCGAAATTAAGAGATACTAAGTCGAAATTAAGAGATACTAAGTCGAAATTATGAGATACTAAATTGAAATTATGAGATACTAAATCGAAATTATGAGATACTAAGTCGAAATTATGAGATACTAAATCGAAATTATGAGATACTAAGTCGAAATTATGAGATACTAAATCGAAATTATGAGATACTAAGTCGAAATTATGAGATACTAAGTCAAAATTATGAGATACTAAATCGAAATTAAGAGATACTAAGTCGAAATTATGAGATACTAAATTGAAATTATGAGATACTAAATCGAAATTATGAGATACTAAGTCGAAATTATGAGATACTAAATCGAAATTATGAGATACTATCTCATAATTTCGATTTAGTATCTCATAAATATGAGATAGTATTTCTAAATTTATTTTTTACATGGCGGAAACGGGCTTCCATACTTTACCGACAGACAGCTTGTTTATAACTGTGGAAAATGTTCTTTTGTCTTAAATTTTAAGATCAGCTGTCATTTACAACAATACAAAATACTGTTCTAATGGAATTAAGCTTTTTTTTTAGGACTAGATAAGGTCTAACTGACTTAAAAGGCTAAACATAAAGCTTGTACTCGTTTATTAAGATAAAGATAAAACAAAAAAAATAGAATAACATCAAATTATTTTCATATTTTCACAGTTTCTCCACTTTGAGCTGCTCATCTTCATATAAAACTCACGAGATGAGGGTTTAAAGTGAATAATGGTTCATTTGAGCTAAACTAAAGGTGGTGGTGAGGCAGGAAAAGGGAAACTATGAACAGGAAGAACCACAGAAGAAGACCTCTGAGCTCTGAATACTGACAACAGGTGAGTGATTACCTGCACACGAGCCTGGAGAACTGTTGCTGACGATCACTTAAAAGATTACAGGAAAGTCTGGCTGCTCTGAGGGAAACCGGTCTTTGGATTCAGAGCGTTTTTATGTCATCATATTGTGAAAAAGTGGAACTACAGCCTTACAAACTGAGCAGTTAACTTGGATTTAGAGATTTTATTTTCCATTTCTGACACAGATTACAGTCCAGTGTTTCAGCAATTCATGTAAAATGATCTTTTTTTTTTTACACGGTGGAATGAAAATAAATACACATAAAAATAAAGACAAAAGCTTCCAAATGTGGAAGAAAATGATCCAAGAACTGTGCGTTGCCTTGTTTTTTTTTTTGTTTTTTTTTTCCATATTCAACAGAATTAAGTTCATTTTCAGTGCGAGAACCAGAAGGAAAAGGTGGACACATTCAGGAATCTTCTCTTAATAACTTAAGAACAGAAATGCGATAAAAGGATATTCTGCATTAATAATTTATTGCACTTCTCCGACATAACAAAGCACTTCTTCTTTTTACAGATTACCTTCCAGAAAAGGGGGAGCGAGAAGGTTTTAGGAAAGAAACGAACACGTAACGAACACGGATCAGGCACGAGACAGTCACAGTTCTTCTCTACACCATGAAACAAAGACGTCCACGCTTTGTGTTTGCAATAAAACAGCAAACGGTTTAAATAAGATGGATATCAGGTTACAGTGTGCACGTTATTGCTGGTTGAATTCGATAAGAGAAGTCCTTCCTTACAGCAGATATCAGTTACTGGTTCAGATTCAAACCAAAAATAGAATATATAGACATATAGTTCTCACAAATCTATGCATGTAAAGATATATGTACAGGTGGAAGTGTTTAGTCATTCATAATAAAAAAAAGTTTTTTTTTGTGGAACCTTTCAAAACTAAACTGAGAATGTATTGTTTGATAAAGTCTGTGTGACTTAAGGCGAGACACTACAGGTGAATAGGGTAATATTTAAAAATAATAGATATCACCATGAAACTTCCTCAGTTGATTACTTATACAAGTATGAAAAAAAATGTATTACAAGTTTAATTATGCAAATTAGGCATTATCTCATTAAATATGCGCACATTTGCAGATATTTCCGGAAGATAGATCTGAACATATGATAAAGCCAGGTGCAAAATTCTTTTTTCATTTTGTTTACACACAAAATGAAAAGAACATTACAGAGGGATTTCAGGAGATCTGCTTTCATTTCCTAGGAAATCAAAATGTACTGCCCATAGCCTAAAAAACATGGATTTTCGCCATATTTTTTTATTATAATGTCACCTAAATCAGGCCAGGAATGATTTATCAACAAATCCTTCTGTAAATATCTTCAGAATACTGCTAAGTGTATAACTGGAAAGTTTGGTGTTAGTAGGTGCTCCATAGGCTGAGATATCGATACTGGAAAAATACAAAAAAACTGCAGAAAACGGCATTTAAAGATTTAAATAGGGGAATTCATGTTGGTAAATTTGGGCGAAACGCACTGCCGCGATTAAACAAAATGTGATGAAATAAACATTTTAATTTATGTCTTCAACGTTTTCTTTATAGCAGGTTGAAAGAACACATATTGAAGGAGTAGACTGGCCCATAATCTAAACATTTGACCACTGCATGAAAAATCCCTGTTTTTGCCTGCCGTGTCTCGCCTTAAATGAGGTGGAAAATGAGATGCATTTTGTGTTTTACTGTCCTTTTTTTCCATGTATTTAGACTTAAGCTCTTCCTTAAATTGACCTTGGAATGTCATGATTTGTTTTCTATGTCCGATGAGTGCAGATTTACATATTTGTTTAGCGAAAAAGTGTTTTATTTAGCCCAATATGTGTTGGAAGTGGGGTTGTTGTCTACTGAGGACCGTATATGTTGGATTAGCAATTATGGAGATGTTCTTTTGACGATTGCTTTTTATTACTTATGGTGTGTCTTGTAAGCCCAATGCGGGCACCTTTTTGGTGTATGACACCGTTTAATAGGGGTGGGCGAAAAACATCGATTTTTCTCCCCTGAATCGATTATATTACGTCATATCTGTGTCCAGATAAAACTTCATCAATTTATTACATTAAGTTATGTTAAAACTAGCCCCGCATTTGTGCTGTGTGGACATTTCAATTCATTTTGTAACTGTAAACTTTAAAAAAAAAGTGCCTCTTTTTGTCTCAGTCTGTGTCAGTCAGTCCAGCAGCTGACGTTTATTTCAACTGATGTACATCGTTTATGGTAACGACATTCATTCTAGAAGTGCATGAGTCAACTTGTTGTTTTTTTTTTAAGGTGGAAGAAAATTGCAATTACTGATTGATATCGAATTACTGATATCGAATCGCAATACTTGTAGAATCGCAATTATCAAGAATCGTGATACAATCGAATCATGACCAAAGCATATTATCGTCCCACCCCTACCGTTTAACAAAATAAACAAAACAAAACAAAACAAAACAAAAAACACAATATACGCAGAGCTTCCTCTGAAGTAAACCGCGGATGTGAAACATCGAATGGAATCTACACAGTACGGTGAAGGTTTTCAGTTTGTGCGGACAAACGGGCGAACGAAGCGCTCCGTTTGGTCCAAGTGTCCCCGGCAGGTTCTGGGATCCAAACGCCGTCGTTCTTTAGTCCAGAGCGGAGATATTACAGAAAAAGCAGGATATGTGCACCTTTCTGATCCAAAGCTGCTTCCAAACACTTTTTCCCCCGACCGTTGTTTCCTTCGAGTGCAAAAAAAAAAGATGCATCCTGAACTCTGAAGGAGAAGAAAAACGGTTTGAACCTTCGGAACAAAGGCGCTCGGGCCGCTCAGAAGTCCAAACATGACGGATAGAACCGGCTCTCTCCATCGGACCTCCCCTGCATCAGGCACTTCCCTCCGTGCCGCCGCAGCTCAGAGCAGCTTTCTGACCCTAGAGGGCTTCCATACAACATTGTTTTGGATGGTTGAGGCAGAAGTTTAGAGCCAGTGATGCTGCAACGGGAGAGTCGCCTCTGTACACAAGTCATGCACCAAATCCTCCAGAGAGCGTCCGCCTAGTCCGGCCCGCTCGGGGTAACGCCCGGTCCGGAGCGTTGGTTCTGCTTCCTGTCCGCTCCCAGGACGGAGAGTCGGAGGCGCCGCCGCTCACATGAAGGAGCGGTCCGCCGGGGGCCCGTAGGAGAAGCCCGGGAAGGCTCCGGCCGCCTCCTTCACGCTGCTGGTCACGGTCAGCGAGTCGTTGCACAGGGAGGACGACACCGGCAGGTGGGTGAACTCCGTGTCAAAGTGTTGGAGGTCCGTGGGACCCGACTGTGGAGCAACGACAAACAGAGCATCAGCAACCAGAAACTCTCAGGCTGTGTTCCAAACCGCCTACTACTCCTACTACTCCTACTAACTTTAACTTTTTTAAGTTCCCGGATGCATACTAGATTCTCCGAAATGTTGGGTATGCATCATGAGGTTACTACTCATACTCAAACTACCCAAGATGCAACGTAACGTGACGTCGCCGATCGTCATTTCCTGTCGAAACGGCAGTTTCAAGCTAGCTACAACGAGTGTAGGTTCACTTCCTGTTTTCAAAACAAAAGCACCAATTGTATGGTAATGGCTTTCCCTATGATAAAAGGCAACGGGTATTTTATTTTGTGAAAATAACAGGAAGTGCGTTGCTCACTGCGGCTAGCTTTAGTAGCGCCGAATTCGTGGGAACAAAATTGTAAACAGCCGGTATTTTGTCAGGTTTTCAACACGTTGGGGATCTAAACGACTACTTTCTCTCCTGAAAATGTTTCAAATGTTGCTAAAGTTTACAGAGTTTAGAGCTTAAGGGAAATCAGCTTCAGGCTGGCTGATTTCGGCTCGGGCAGGAGCGAAATGCATTGTGGGTAAATGCTCTGCATACTGTCTGATCGATGAGTATGCAGTATGTAGTATGTAGTATGTAGTATGTAGTATGTAGTAGTATGTAGTATGCAGTATGCAGTATGCAGTATGTAGTATGCAGTATGTAGTATGCAGTATGCAGTATGCAGTATGTAGTATGCAGTATGTAGTATGTAGTATGTAGTAGTATGTAGTATGCAGTATGCAGTATGTAGTATGTAGTATGTAGTATGCAGTATGCAGTATGCAGTATGCAGTATGTAGTATGCAGTATGTAGTATGCAGTATGCAGTATGCAGTATGTAGTATGCAGTATGTAGTATGTAGTATGTAGTAGTATGTAGTATGCAGTATGCAGTATGTAGTATGTAGTATGCAGTATGTAGTATGCAGTATGTAGTATGTAGTATGTAGTAGTATGTAGTATGCAGTATGCAGTATGCAGTATGCAGTATGTAGTATGCAGTATGTAGTATGCAGTATGCAGTATGCAGTATGTAGTATGCAGTATGTAGTATGTAGTATGTAGTAGTATGTAGTATGCAGTATGCAGTATGTAGTATGTAGTATGTAGTATGTAGTATGCGGTTTCGAACACAGCTTCAGAAACAGGGGTACAGTACGAGTCCTTTTCTGTCCCCTGAGGTACAATCTATCAGAGATGGGGACTCAAGTCACTGTGACTTGGACTCAAGTGCGACTCGAGTCGCTGTTTTGATGACTTGTGACTAGGGATGGGAATCGAAAACCGGTTCTTGTTGAGAACCGGTTCCCAGTGTTTCAATTCCTTGGAATCGTTTGGCGATTTTGCAAACGATTCCCATAAATGATGTTGCTGATATGGGATGTCACACGTCAAAAGAGGCGAACTGTCCCTTTAAGACCTCGTCAGGACGTACCACTGAGGGGATGAACGGGGGTGTGATCTTCTTGGCCATCAGGTCGTCCCAGTTGATCGGAGAGAAGAAGGAGTGGCACCTGAGTTCCAGCTGCGGGGGAGAGAAGCTGAGTGAGCAGACTGAAAGCAAACATCTGTGTGTGCAGAAGCAGCTGTGTGTGAACATCTGTCTGTGCGTGAACATCTGTCTGAGCATGAACATCTGTCTGTGTGTGAACATCTGTCTGAGCATGAACATCTGTCTGTGTGTGAACATCTGTGCACACTCACGAAGTCGTCCCGGACCCCCAGCCTCTGGGTGCGGTCCTTCTGCAGCAGCCCCTCCAGCAGCTCGCGGCCCGCGTTGGACACGTTGGGCTTCAGCACCGGAGCCTTGTGCAGGATGTTGTTGTACATCTCGGCCGTGTTGCGGCTGTAGAAGGGGGGCTGTGGGAGAAAAAGGGAGGTCAGAGCGAGCCCACCGCGCCTGGGAGGGAGGGAGGGAGGGGGCGGACCCGTGTTTCTGTGTTTGCTCACCAGGCCGTAGAGCATCTCATACAGCACGGAGCCCAGGCACCACCAGTCCACCGTGCGGTCGTACGCCTGCTTCTGCAGGACCTCCGGAGCCAGATACTGAGGAGCAAACAACAGAGAAGCGTCTTCAGGGGTCCCACACTGGGAATGTGCCACCTGAGGGGGGGTGTTAAAGCTTTGCACTGTACCTCAGGGGTCCCGCAGAAGGTGGTGGTGGTCCCTTTGGGCTCCAGGCCCTCTTTGCAGAGACCAAAGTCCGTCAGGACGATGTGTCCCTGCGAGTCCAGCAGGATGTTCTCCGGCTTCAGGTCTCTGAGGAGGAAGCAACAGACGGGGTTACCCAGCATGCCTTCAACAGAGAACCTTTCCTTTTGTTTTGTTTCCTTTCCTTTCCTTTCCTTTCCTTTCCTTTCCTTTCCTTTCCTTTCCTTTCCTTTCCTTTCCTTTTGTTTCCTTTCCTTTCCTTTCCTTTCCTTTCCTTTCATTTCCTTTCCTTTTGTTTCCTTTCCTTTCCTTTTGTTTTGTTTCCTTTCCCTTTCCTTTCCTTTCCTTTCCTTGTCTTTCCTTTCCTTTTGTTTCCTTTCCTTTCCTTTCCTTTCCTTTCCTTTCCTTTCATTTCCTTTCCTTTCCTTTCCTTTCCTTTTGTTTTGTTTCCCTTCCCTTCCTTTCCTTTCCTTTCCTTTCCTTGTCTTGTCTTGTCTTTCCTTTTGTTTCCTTTCATTTCATTTCCTTTCCTTTTGTTTTGTTTCCTTTCCTTTCCTTTCCTTTCCTTTCCTTTCCTTTCCTTTCATTTTGTTTCCTTTCCTTTAATTTCCTTTCCTTTTGTTTTGTTTCCTTTCCTTTCCCTTTCCTTTCCTTTCCTTGTCTTTCCTCCATGTTTTGTCATGTTTCGTCCACCAGGGGGCGCCGTGCGACCGCTCTTTACCTGTACACGATGTGCAGAGAGTGCAGGTAGCCGAGTGCACTGGCGATCTCAGCGGTGTAGAACCGGGCCCTGGGCTCCAGGAAGACCCGCTCCCTCTGGAGGTGGTAGAAGAGCTGCGGGGGACAGAAACAGCTGTCAAACATCCCCTCAAAAAAGTGCCCCTCCAAAAATAAGTAAAAAAACAACAAATAAAAGACGTTTTTGCTTGAAATAAGCAAAAAAAATCTGCCAATGGAACTACTGAAAATCGGCTTGTCCAGATTTCTTGAAATAAAATGTGATATTTAGGACTTTTGAGATAAAAGTGATCTTGAAATTAGCTTAAAAACCTCTTCAAATGAAAAAAAAAAAGCTTGTTTCATATGATATGTGACTCAAAACAATTTGTTTTCAAGACTTTTTCATTTAACAAGATATTCCAGATGTATTGTATTAAAACAAGTCCCTATATCTGGCTGAAATGGTGCTTGTTAGGCAGTTGTGTCTTATTTTAAGTGTAATGAGATACTCAATGAGACAAATATACTTGGTAAGATTTCACTGGAAAAAATGCCCCTCCAATAATAAGTAAAAAACAACAAATAAAAGACGTTTTTGCTTGAAATAAGCAAAAAAATCTGCCAATGGAACTAGTGAAAATTGGCTTGTCAAGATTTATTAAAATAGGATGTGATATTTAGGACTTTTGAGTTAAAAGTGATCTTGAAATTAGCTTAAAAACCTATTGTCAAAAAAAATAAAATAAAAGCTTGTTTCATATGAAATCTGACTCAAAACAGAATCTGCCTGGCTGGAACTCACCTCCCCGCCGTTAACGTAGTCCAGCACGAAGTAGAGCTTGTCGGTGGTCTGGAAGGAGTAGTGCAGCCCCACCAGGAAGGGGTGCTTGATGTTCTTCATCAGCACGCTGCGCTCCGCCATGATGTGCTTTTGCTGCAGGCGAATTAAAGGGTCATTCCTCTGTGTTTTAAAGGCATTTCAGAAACAAGATTTACGGCGACTGAGCGTAATGTCAGACCTCTTTCTTCTTCAGGATGATTTTCTTCTGCAGCACCTTCACGGCGTAGTACTTGGCGGTCTCCTTGTGTCGAGCCAGCAGAACCTGCAGACATCAGACGGTTTATTTATTTATTTATCAGAGCTTTTAACAGTCCTATCTTATGTTATCTTATAATAATAATATCTTATTTGTTGTATTTTATTGCTTTCACTGTTCTTTTATTGTTTTTATTTGATTTTACTTCTTCTTCTCTTTATTTATTACCTGCTCACTGGAAAAAATCAAAGTCTTACCAAGTATATTTGTCTCATTGAGTATCTCATTACACTTAATATAAGACACAACTGCCTAACAAGCACCATTTCAGCCAGATATAGGGACTTCTTTTAATACAATACATCTGGAATATCTTGTTAAGTGAAAAAATCTTGAAAACAAATTGTTTTGAGTCAGATTTCATATGAAACAAGCTTTTATTTTTACATTTGAAGAGGTTTTTAAGCTAATTTCGTAGTATGATGACACTTTTATCTTATTTTATTTTATCTTATTTTATTTTGTTGTATTTTATTGCTTTCACTGTTCTTTTATTGTTTTTATTTGTTTTTACTTCCTCTTCTCTTTATTTATCACCTGCTGTAAAGCACTTTGGAACACCGTAAGGATTGTTTGTAAAGGGCTGTAGAAATAAAATACATTTACATTTATAAAGACACACTCACCTTTCCAAAGCTGCCTTTGCCAATGATTTTCAGGTAGTCAAAATCACAAGGTTTGATCCTAATAAAGGAGACAAAAAAGACAGAAAATCAGATTTTTCCTGGCGTGTTTGAGGTGAGTTTGATCAGAACGGAAGCTGTGAGAAAGAGAAACGACTTACTGAGTTTCCTCTGCCAGGGAACTCCGGGGGTTTAGATACAGCTGAAAGACACCAGGAAGGGAATTCATGAACACTTTGCCAAGTTTTCAACAGACGGTGAGTCAGAAAAGGAAAGGTTTCGGCTTACTTGACTTTCAGGAAGTTGGTCATCGTCTGCCTCCTCGTTCTGATTCTGATTGATCTTCAGGAAGTTGTTCACCTCAACGCTGGAGGAGAGAAAAACAGAAGAGACGCGTTTAACGATCTTAAAGAGTCCCCGAGGACGCTCCGTGAGCCTGAAGGACGCTCAGCGGGGGGCCGAGTCACCGTCTGAGACCTCAGAAAGGTCAAGTTTACCTGCCTGACCTGTCTGAGACAGCTTTAAGCCTCTGATCCAGCACCAGGGGCTCAGCCCGGGGCTCAGCACTGGAAAAAATCAGTCTTACCAAGTATATTTGTCTCATTTCTAGTCAAAATATCTCATTACACTTAATATCAGACACAACTGCCTAACAAGCACCATTTCAGCCAGATATAGGGACTTGTTTTAATACAATACATCTGGAATATCTTGTTAAATGAAAAAGTCTTGAAAACAAATTGTTTTGAGTCGGATTTCATATGAAACAAGCTTTTTTTTTACATTTGAAGAGGTTTTTAGGCTAATTTCAAGATCACTTTTATCTCAAAAGTCCCAAATATCACATTTTATTTCAAGAAATCTGGACAAGCCGATTTTCACTAGTTCCATTGACAGATTTTTTTGCTTATTTCAAAAAAAGCCCTGAGGCTCAGCCCGGGGCCCCGGGGCCCCGTCTGGGTGGTTTTCCACCGCACTGGTTCGGCACCTGACGGGCTCAGCCATGTTTCATGTAATAATGGAATTACAACTTTATCCTCCACAAGGGGACAGACGGGATTTGTTTGGAGCTGATTATGCTGGAGGCATCATGACAGGACTATTCTTACCCCGGGTTCCTGGAGGCAGCAGATTAACAGAATGTTCTGCCAAACTCAGCGGATCATTGGATTGGGGGTAATGATCAGGAATAAATGCAGGAAGTGACCCACAGACAGAGGCCTGATTTACGGAGCAAGATGTTCTGATACTCACTGCTGGCAGATGTGCGGGGTGGACACCAGCTTCTGGATGAAGTCATTCAGCCCCATCTTCCTCTCCTTGATGAAAGCTGCAGACACAGGAAGCCTCACGGTCACACACGCACCTTATCATTATTATTATTATTATTTTTATTATTATTATTATTATTATTATTATTATTGTGCACCTCAGAGGAGGAGATCTGCTCCTAAATGTCCCGTTAGGGTGCAGATTGTTGTGCAAACACCTCTAATGCTGCGGGCTGGCAGGTTATGCAACCAGTCAGCGCTCCCATTCATCCCCGCAAAGCAGTTTCCATTCACATAACCCGCACAGCTCAGATACATTCAACTTAGCGTTAAAAATGTGCATTTTCATTAAAAAATAAATAAAATAAAATAAAAACCTTTATATAACTGATTAAAGTCTTGATAAGTGTTCTCCTGTGACAGTTAGAATGAAAGTTGCCCCCCGCTCACCGGTCAGCACGGTCACAATCCCCCTCATCTTGCAGTAGGTCAGGTCACATCCAGCCTCAGTAACGGCCATGCTGAGCGACAAGATCCGGAAAACAGCGCAGAAAAACGGACACAACACCGCCGCGGTCCCGCTGCTTCTCTGCTCCAACTCACGAGCACGAACTCACAAAGCTCAATGACTGCCGCTGCGCGAGCCAGCGCGGGCGCTTTTATACCAAGCGCCGCGTCAGCGCGCCGCGTCAGCCGCGTAACCGGGGCAACGAGCCGTGACGTCACGGGATTCCGCCGCAGCGGAGCCGAGCCGCGCCGCTCTGCCGCGCGGCGGGATGACGCGGCAGAGCTCACCGCAGCGGAGGAAGCGGAGGAGGAGGAGGAGGAGGAGGAAGGGGGCCATCTGCCTCCCGCCTCTTCATCCTCATTTTCTCTGAATGGATCCGCTCCATCGGCGCGCGCGCGCGCGCACGCAGCGGGCTGGTCTGCAGGATGCGTCACCTCTGCTGCGGACTGATCCACATCCCCAACAAAACCCCCATGAAGCCATAAGATTACTAACTAAAGATGGAATATACACATGAGTGTGCATCTTAAAATCTCAGATGGAACCATCAGAGAATTTCTGCGGCCGAGGAGCTTATGGAGCTGAGCTGGCATGAGGAGAATTATATAAATTCTGAGAAAACAGAGATGACATCATGCTCATCTAAGCTGTGGTCCAGCTGTGGTCCACTAACCCTCTGCGTTACATAACTGTGCCGTACTGCAGATGGTACCTGATGTGTGCTGGGTCAGAGTGTTCAGACACAGCAGCGAGCACGTTCAATTAATTTTATTTATATAGCGCCAAATACAACAAATATCATCTCAAGGCACTTAGATAATAAAGTCCAATTCAAGCCAATTGGAATTCAATTCATTGTAATCATAATTATTTATAAAATAATCCAATTTATTCATATAGAGCCAATTCAAAAACAGTTTCCCAGCTAAGGAAACCAACAGATTGTCTTCAGTCCAATCTCCTCAAACACCGTCCACCCATCACGGTAAAAAAATAAACATCATTGTGTTGTCATGATGCAGCAAACAGGCCTGAAAGCTGTGAGAAAAACTCATCCTGATGATGGAAAACATGAGAGCCAAAAGAGAACTACTCTCCCACTACAGGTACACTGTAAAGAATTCCCCAGTAAAATAACAGTAAAATACTGTTCTAATAAAATAACAGTAAAATACTGTTCTAATAAAATAACAGTGAAATACTGTTATTTTACTGTTATTTTGCAGTGCAACTGTTATTTATTCTAACAGTATATTACTGTTTTTTGGATTACATTACATGACGGTAGGATAACTGTGTTTTAGTAATTTTACAGCGCATCTACTGTAATTTATTTAACAGTATAATAACGTATTTTGGATTTGGACTAGCCTGGGAATTCCCATGCTGCTTTGCACGCGATTTCATTCTCACTGCAAAGGCAGCCTGGAAACCACCGCCCTTATTTTTGCCTGAGTTAGGGAACCAATCACAGAACGGGGGGGCAGCAAGACGATGACGACGTCTATGCGCGACACCGAAGCTTGTAGAGTGTTAATCCAACATGGCAGCGGACACAACGTTACCGTTCGATGCAGCCTTAGAAAGTGTTTTAAGGAGCTTAGAACGCAAGTTTACTTTAAAAAAGAACAACGCGTCTTCTTCTTCCTCGTCGAATTTCTGTGGCTCTACATACGTCATCTGGTATAAGTGATACGATTGGCTATGAATCGCGCGCAAAGCAGCATGGGAAGAACCAGACGTCATTTGATAGACATTCGTAGCGCCCAATAAACGGCTCTAGGCATTCGTAAACCACGCCTCAAATACGAGAAAATGCACACCTAGTTCCCAGACCACCATCTCATCCAGATGTGGACGCGTCAGCCAGGCCAGATTTGGACAGCAATTCATTACAAATACTGTTTTATGCTGTTGTAATTATTTATAATTTTAACTGTAACTTAACTTGTAACTTAATATTTTTTTACAGTTACTGACTGACTGAATCATTCAGTTATCAAAGCCATCAGCTTCCTGTCAGAGCGAAGCTGCTTTGGCTGCTGAACGCCTCCTTCAGAATCAGCTGAGAATCCTGGGTTTGGTCCCACCGACACATGACAGTCACGCCTCATTTAGAAGAAGGAAGACTTCACGGTGTCAGTGATTGTTGTGCAGGGGGAGAGGAAGCGGGCCGGGTGCAGAGCCAGCTGGCAGCTTATCAGGTCGGGTCCTGGATGAGAACCAGAGCCAACACGCACAGCTTTACACGCTTTTTAAAAAAAAATTTTTTAGTATTATTATTGTTTTAAATTATGTAGCTGTTGTATATTTTTTAATTTATTCTTGTATTTTATTCTTTTATTCTTTTAATTTTTTGTTTTTATTTTTCTGTACAGCAATTTGGTCAACTGAGGTTGTTGTAAAGTGCTTTATAAATAAAATTGGATTGGATTACACACTGAGCCGGTCCAGATCCGATCACACCACACCGACACCTCTCACCCTCTGTGAGTGATTCCAGTTCAACCTGTTTTTATCCATAACTCTACCCTGAAGATGCAAAGTGAAACCTTCTCAGTCAGCTTTGCTTCAGATGGAGCTCAAACTGGCTTCTCTGGTGCGTCACTTCATGGTTTCACACAACTTCCACCCTCACCGTCGCCTCATTAGCGTTTTATAACATCTCACAGTCGTTCCGTGTCACTTTAGTGACAGTTTCACCAGAAGAAAATCATTTGGAGCCCCGACAGCGTGTTCATTTGACAGTTTTTGAGCCTTTTCGCTGCTTGTGCCTTTACAGATTTCAAATGAGTTACATCAAAAAGATGGTCCAGATGGTGCAGTTCATGTTGTTCATGAGCCAAATGGAACCAGAACCTCGGCTTTAAATGGCACAGCTCTGAGGAACTTTGAGAAAACAGTAAAATATCTCGATCGCATGTCAGAGAAACACGTTTGGATGGCGAGAGCCAGCAGACTCAGAGACTCAGAGACTCAGAGACTCGTGCTGTAAACTGTTTCATCAGCATCATGATTTTAAATTGTTACGCAACCTCTTGGTCACGAGCAGCAGCCGCAACAATCAAACCTTTGACACATCCGGCCGTGAGGATCTCAGACAGGAAGCTTATTAAAGAAGGTCGTTTCCGTATTAAACAAATCAAATATCATGAATTCGATCATTTCATAACAACTTAACAGCCTCTAACTGAGCTCTAAATCTTCCACGGGCATGAATGAGCCACTCTATTTCTTTGTTTTTCTGTGTTTTTTCTGTATTTATCTGGTTCTGACCAGTTTTATATAGTTTCAAATAGTAAAAAAGGTTAAATATCTTCCCGTGTTCGCTCCAGATGTGGATATCTGCTGCTTTGGACTGGAGCTCAAGCAAAAGAAAGAAGCCTCCTTGAACACCGCATCTTAAGCCGTGAACAGCGGGGTCATTAGTAGTGAACATGTGCATATCTCCCAGGCTTTTCTCTGTCAGTGGGGTCACATGATACTGAAAGGATCGGATAATTGGCTAAATTACAAAAAGAACAAGGCGTGGAATCGGTCAAAAATGGCACGAAAACTCACTTTCCATCCAAAATGGCGCCTTCCTGTGGACGTGGGACCATGGCGGCGTGAGACTTTTTTGTGCGTCTGGGCATGATGAATGAGTGTACCGAATTTTGTCATCCTATGCGAAACTAACCCCAATGCGGGGATCATTTTTAAGCATCGTAGGGGGCGCTACAGAGTCAATGAGCGAGTCCCAAAAATATAAAGTTTAGATTCTTTCATGTCGTTGACTGGCAGGTGGCGCTCGCAAAATTTCAAGAGTTTTCGAGCACCTTTTGCAAAGAATAAGAAAGAAAGAAAGTTTCACTGCTCGGTCCCTAACGAGCTGAGCAAGGGTAATTCTCCTTGGATATATGGCGGTGAATGAATGGGATCAGAGGCACAAAGCGTGTCATACCCCGGTATGATAGGTGGCGCTGTACCCATTCCAGCTGTTGCTAATAGAGCCACTTCCTGTTGACCTCTTCACCACCAACAACAACAACAAACTCAGGCATTGGAGAAAGATGGAGAACGCAGAGCCAGATGAAGCTACGTCCCTCTACATTTGCTCTGTGATGAGCTGCTTGTTGCACAAACTCGATGCCCAACGGAGCATTCTCCATCGCGTTGTTTGTTTCTTTGGCTGTGTTCCAAACCGCATACTTCTCCTACTTCTACTAATTTTTTGAGTTAGTATGCGAGTTTGAGTAAGCAGAAGTTCCCGGATGCATACTAGATTCTCCTAAATGTTGGGTATGCATCATGAGGTTACTACTCATACTCAAACTACCCAAGATGCAACGTAACGTGACGTCGCCGATCGTCATTTCCTGTCAAAACGGCAGTTTCAAGCTAGCTACAACGAGGGTAGGTTCACTTCCTGTTTTCAAAACAAAAGCACCAATTGTATGGTAATGGCTTTCCCTATGATAAAAGGCAACGGGTATTTTATTTTGTGAAAATAACAGGAAGTGCGTTAGCTCACTGCGGCTAGCTTTAGTAGCGCCGAATTCGTGGGAACAAAATGGTAAACAGCCGGTATTTTGTCAGGTTTTCAACACGTTGGGGATCTAAACGACTACTTTCTCACCTGAAAATGTTTCAAATGTTGCTAAAGTTTACAGAGTTTAGAGCTTAAGAGAAATCAGCTTCAGGCCGGCTGATTTCAGCTCGGGCAGGAGCGAAATGCATTGTGGGTAAACGCTCTGCATACTGTCTGATCGATGAGTATGCTCAAAGCGACTTTAGCTTCGTTAATGTGGCTGCTGTCGGTGCTGTAACTCTGAGAAGGAAGCCGTTAGAAACACATTTTCTTCCGCGGTTACTTCCGTTATTCTTCTCAGTTCCTTTTCCTGAGCTCACGGCCTCCTTTGAGATGAAACGACAGCAGCAGCAGCAACCTGACGCTCGGAGGAAGCTCCCGTGTCTCATGACGCGAGGGCTGGATGTGAAACATGAAACAGAGCGAGCTCATCCGTCTGATCTTTTCAGGGTCAGGCACACCCAGCCTGAACCTCCTGAGGTCACTTATCACTACGAGATGTTCCTGAGATGTTCCTGAGATGTTCCTGAGCCCCTTAATGAAGCGTGGGAAGCCATGTTGTGATGACAACAATAAGCATGGTTGTGTTATAAATAAGTCTGGCCTCTCCGGGACCTTCTCATCATGTATTAAGACACGCTGCTGCTAAGAAAGGCGCGTCTGTGCGGTCCTCGTATCGTTCATCAGCAGCTGATTTCTGAGCCCTGAGTGACAGTTTCAGTCCATTCATGGGCCTGTACCACCAAGCAGGGTCCAATTCAATTCAATTCAATTCAATTCAATTCAATTCAATTCAATTCAATTCAATTCAATTCAATTCGATTCAATCCAATTCAATTCAATTCAATTCAATTCAATTCAATTCAATTCAATTCAATTCAATTCAAGAGTTTATTGTCATTGTCAAAAAAGCCAACCAAATTTAGTTTGGAGTACAAACACAGTAATAGTAGATCCAAAGTGACAAAGTGCATCAAAGACAAAAGTGACACCAGTGCTTGATTCCCATATGTCCATACAAACTTATCTTGACTGTTGCTGGTTTTTAAATTCATTTAAATGATTTTATTTGTTTCTCTTTATATTCTTTTATGTATTTTAATGCTTCTTCCACTCCCTGCTGCAATGCTTTTATTTTATGTGAAGCACTTTGAATTGTTTGTACATGAAATGTGCTATATAAATAAATTTGATTTGTTTTGATTTGATATTAATCCAGCTGAATTCCCCATAAAGCTGCTCTCATTCATGTGTTTTTCTGTTTCTTTGTCAGAAACTGGGACTGAAAGTCGGCTCACTGAAAGCGTCTCCAGGCTGTCGCTCTGCTCTAATAAAATCCTGATTTCAGAACCACAGAATCACCGTTAAAGCAGCTCAAAGACAGCATCTGAGCAGTGAACTGGACTCACACCCCCCACAGAGGAGGGTCTGGAAGGTTTTAATTCTGGATTCTGCTGCTGTGGGACATGGACGCTGGACCGGTTAACCCGGCTCAGTGAGACCCGGTCCACTTGGACACCAGAACTCTGCTCGTGCCATTAACGCAGCCTTTAATGCGACATTTTGTTGCTGGAGAGAGAAAACTGAGCGTGCTCTGATTGGCCTCAGCAGGCCCCTCCCACTTTTTTTTACAACGTTACAAAACAAGGTTTTCATTGGATAAAGAGTTGTTAAATGACCCCAAAGGGTTTTAAATGTTTTCCAGGAAACTAACAACACTTTCCTGGAGAGTAACACGGTAAAAACAGATTTGTTCCCCTTTTCCTCTGGTTTATGTGGGACAAACCCCAGAACCATCTGATGGTTACGCCACAGAGGCTTCATTTTTAACCTGAAATGTGACGATGAGGTGAGGAAAATGAAGCCGACAGAAATGCTCAGAGGAGGGGGAGAGGATTCCCTTCAGCTTGGCTTTTGTTCTGCGATGCAGAGAAAACAAAAAGAGGAGCGGCTGAGCAGAGAGGACGGTGCTTCCATGTAAAAGATGTGAAAGCTGCACGCTCACGATGCATTTCAGAGCTGCACATCATTCCCCAGATTCCCCAGAATAAAGCTGCACCTACCGATGAAAGATTTCTTGCCAGACTTCATGCCTGCTGCTCTGCCAGAGTCTGCCGAGCGACCAGGTGATGCTCAGAAAGGATGCAGCCCTCCTGGATGCAGCCCTCCTGGATTCGCAGGCGAATAAGTTTCCCCGCCGCCTCTTCCTCCTCCTGCAGCCTGAGACTGAAGAGCTGAAAGCAGATATCTGTGACGCACCTGCCCCCCCCTCCTCTCTGCTTTCATCTACCTGGAGAGGACAAACAAACGCAGGTGTCTGGTTACGGCTCCCCTGAGCGTGGGGGTCTCGCCGGAGGGGAAACCGGTCTCCATGACGCGGGAACCACCTGAGGAAGGCTGCTG
This sequence comes from Odontesthes bonariensis, assembly GCF_027942865.1. Taxonomy (NCBI): domain Eukaryota; kingdom Metazoa; phylum Chordata; class Actinopteri; order Atheriniformes; family Atherinopsidae; genus Odontesthes; species Odontesthes bonariensis. The sequence continues at coordinate 45,011 of NC_134523.1, read as the reverse complement.
TTAATCGGTCTGAGGCTGACGGCCTCCTCAGTCACCGCCTCTCAGAGGACAGAAAGATCCGAAGCTGCAGCCCTGACAGCTCCGTTAATTCAGTTCAGTTTTATTTATACAGCGCCAAATACAACAAATATATTTATATTTAATATTTTTAAACAGTTTTTTTTTATTCTTAGATTGTTTTTAAAGTGTTTATTTTTGTATAAACATTTTTATTGCTTTATTATGTCTGCTACTGGATGCTTGAATTTACTTCGGGATCAATAAAGTATCTATCTATCTATCTATCTATCTATCTATCTATCTATCTATCTATCTATCTATCTATCTATCTATCTATCTATCTATCTATCCATCTATCTATCTATCTATCTATCTATCTATCTATCTATCTATCTATCTATCTATCTATCTAAATGTCATCTCAAGGCACTTAGATAATAAAGTCCAATTCGAGTTCAATTCATTGTAATCATAATTATTTATAAAATAATCCAATTCGTTCATATAGAGCCAATTCAAAAACAATTTCCCAGCTAAGGAAACCAACAGATTGCACTGTAACGACTACCTTTTTTTTTTTTAACAGTTATGGATATATATATATATATATATATATATATTGCTTAAAGTTCTTTAAAAGTCCTTTCTCTCTCTTTTCTTTTTCTTTTCTTCCACTGACACAAACCCAAGAGCTACATCTCAGACTCTGCAGGCCTCAGTTACTCAACTCTACTTTATTTATAAAGTCCTTTAAAACAGTCGTGGATGAAACAAAGTGCTGTACATGAATAACAACACAAAATATAAGGCATAAAACATCAGAACAATGTAAAAACAATAATAAACAATAACAGAAACAGAGTCTCATGCTGGGTTAAAAGCCAGGGAATAAAAATGGTCAGTGAAGGGGCGTGTCTGCTGTGAAATGGGAAGTCGTTCCACAGTTTAGGACCAGCAGCAGAAAAGGCTCCATCTCCTCTGAGCTTCCGTTTAGCATGTTAGCATACGAGTTAGCATGTTAGAGGTTAAAGGTCACCCCAAGGTCAGACCGAACATTCTTGCTGATGTTCCAACAAAACCATATAAAGTTGTGATATGAATTAAAACCATAATATTCAGCTGTAGCTGCATCTGGTTTCCTCTCCTGAGGGATCCATTCGAGCTGCTCCCACCGCCCGGTCAGAGAAGGTTTTCAGAGTAATTTCATATCTGCAGCCTCGTGCTGCAACGAGCCGACTGCCAGCAAACATATTTTTTCTGCTCATCACCTGCACAGCTCAGTTCCCAGGGAGAGAAAACAGTTTGTTTGAGCCTGAAGGCTCCATGTTTGCTGCTGAGGAAGAGGAGAACATACATCAGGCGGACGAGTTAGCATCAGACAGAGTGACGACATGTTGCTGTGCGCTCAGACATGTGACCGCTCGTCAGTGTTTGGCTTCATTGTTCAGGACTCCGGTTCACAGAGACAAAGCAAACAAAAGCTTGTTGTATTCTCGTTGGATTATTCTGTCAAATGTTGTTTTGTTGTTGCTGAGCTCCAGAAGCCCAGTTTGAAAGGCTGAAAGTCGCCACCAAACATGCAACAACAGCCTCCATTTGTCATCGGATCAGATGAATTATTTAGGAAACATTTTTTATTGAGGCAAAGATAAAGCTGTAGACACATGTTAACTAACACAAATACGGTAATGAGCACACGTCTCATGAGAGAATAAAACTGGAGGGGGGGGGGTGTAAGCAGATGTTGCAATGTTACGATTGAAGACACAAAAAGATGAGCATTCCCAAAAATAAATAAATAATAATAATAATAATAAATAAAATAAAAACTATTTATTTATCTGATAAATAAATAATCTTTTTTTTTTTAATAATTTTTTGGGGATTTTGTGCCTTGGAAGCAGGGGGCAGAGAGAGGGGGAACAACACGCAGCACCCCTGTATTGTTATTTATTTTATTTTGTAAAAGTCTGTGGCTCAGAGGCTTTTATTTTGTAAAAGTCTGTTGCTCACAGGCTTTTATTTTGTAAAAGTCTGCTGCTCACAGGCTTTTATTTTGTAAAAGTCTGCTGCTCACAGGCTTTTATTTTGTAAAAGTCTGTTGCTCACAGGCTTTTATTTTGTAAAAGTCTGTTGCTCACAGGCTTTTATTTTGTAAAAGTCTGTTGTTCACAGGCTTTTATTTTGTAAAAGTCTGTTGCTGACAGGCTTTTATTTTGTAAAAGTCTGTTGCTCACAGGCTTTTATTTTGTAAAAGTCTGCTGCTCACAGGCTTTTATTTTGTAAAAGTCTGTTGCTCACAGGCTTTTATTTTGTAAAAGTCTGTTGCTGACAGGCTTTTATTTTGTAAAAGTCTGTTGCTGACAGGCTTTTATTTTGTAAAAGTCTGTTGCTCACAGGCTTTTATTTTGTAAAAGTCTGCTGCTCACAGGCTTTTATTTTGTAAAAGTCTGCTGCTCACAGGCTTTTATTTTGTAAAAGTCTGTTGCTCACAGGCTTTTATTTTGTAAAAGTCTGTTGCTCACAGGCTTTTATTTTGTAAAAGTCTGTTGTTCACAGGCTTTTATTTTGTAAAAGTCTGTTGCTGACAGGCTTTTATTTTGTAAAAGTCTGTTGCTCACAGGCTTTTATTTTGTAAAAGTCTGCTGCTCACAGGCTTTTATTTTGTAAAAGTCTGTTGCTCACAGGCTTTTATTTTGTAAAAGTCTGTTGCTGACAGGCTTTTATTTTGTAAAAGTCTGTTGCTGACAGGCTTTTATTTTGTAAAAGTCTGTTGCTCACAGGCTTTTATTTTGTAAAAGTCTGCTGCTCACAGGCTTTTATTTTGTAAAAGTCTGTTGCTCACAGGCTTTTATTTTGTAAAAGTCTGTTGCTGACAGGCTTTTATTTTGTAAAAGTCTGTTGCTGACAGGCTTTTATTTTGTAAAAGTCTGTTGCTGACAGGCTTTTATTTTGTAAAAGTCTGCTGCTCACAGGCTTTTATTTTGTAAAAGTCTGTTGCTCACAGGCTTTTATTTTGTAAAAGTCTGTTGCTGACAGGCTTTTATTTTGTAAAAGTCTGTTGCTGACAGGCTTTTATTTTGTAAAAGTCTGCTGCTCACAGGCTTTTATTTTGTAAAAGTCTGTTGCTGACAGGCTTTTATTCTGTAAAAGTATGTTGCTCACAGGCTTTTATTTTGTAAAAGTCTGCTGCTGTCTGCTGTGGAACAGGAAAAGAAAGTAATCGGCGGATCCACCAAACATGGAGAAGGGTACGGAACTTTTACTCGGCCATTTTCATGTTAAAGTTCTTCCAGACGGCGGAGTCGACAGAACCAAAGTCATCTGTAAACTCTGCCAAGTTGAATTGTCTTCTCAGCGTAGTAGTTCCAGTCTAAAATATCACTTAAAGGCAAAACACACAACTGATAGCAGCAAGTCATTCAAGGAAACAGACAGTGGAGCGAGGCTTCTACATAAAAACTACAGAAAGATGCTGATGTTAAAAGTGTGTTTGCACAACAAATGTTATGGCACTTTCATTCATATGGCAGCACATTTAAAATAAAGCTAAATGCTAAAAGCTATACACTACTTTTGGATTCATTTTTGGATTCTGCTACAAATGAGATTAATCGGGATTAATCAGGGAAATCATGTGATTAATTAGATTAAACATTTTAATCGTTGCCCAGCCCTAGTTTAATGTCTTCAAGACATAGAAGTCGGGGCTCTTTTTTTTAGCTGCACGTATATTTGACTGTCGTCAGCATAACAATGAACGGAGAATTTCTGAGCAATATTTTCAGTAAGTTGTGGCAGTTTGCAGATCCATCCGTTTAGTTTAAAATGATCACCAGATAAAAAAGAGAGCAGTCTGAGGTGCCTCACAATGCTGATGAATGAAGCATGAAAGTCGGCTCTGTGGACGGGCAGTAACCTGTGAGCAGGGGCCGAGCGGAGGTGAAGGATTAAGATCACTCTGTCTTCACACTGGGTCAGTCTGTGGACAGCCTCGGCTCACCTTTTGCTATCTTTAACCTGATCAGCAGCTGATCGTGTTAGGTAAAGATCTGCGTGTGTGTGTCACCGTGGAGGGAAGTTAGCTCCCTGGAACTTAACGGAGCGTTTCCTGCAGAAGCCTGAAGTCACACTGGAAAATAATGTAAAACAAGTAAGAAAAACAGCAAATAAAAGACGTTTTTGCTTGAAATAAGCAATAAAATCTGCCAATGGAACTAGTGAAAATCGGCTTGTCCAGATTTCTTGAAATAAAATGTGATATTTAGGACTTTTGAGATAAAAGTGATCTTGAAATTAGCTTAAAAATCTCTTGAAATGAAAAAAAAAGCTTGTTTCATATGAAATATGACTCAAAACAAGATGTTTTCAAGACTTTTTCACTTAACAAGATATTCCAGATGTATTGTCTTAAAACAAGTCCCTATATCTGGCTGAAATGGTGCTTATTAGGCAGTTGTGTCTTATATTAAGTGTAATGAGATATTTTGATGAGAAATGAGACAAATATACTTGGTAAGATTTTGATTTTTTCCAGTGCAGATTGTGTCTGAGGGTCAAACAGGGAGGTGAGGCCGAGTCTCACGATGCAAAACAAAACTTCTCTTTCAGTTTTTCGGTGGATTTGTCTTATCATCATCGTGCTCTCGTTCTGTGACCCGTTAAAATGTTTGTGGAGAGGAAAACGAGGACAGAAAGCTTCTTTATTTCAGTCCCACACAGCCCAACGCAGTGAGATGAGCAGCCCAGGAGCAGGAGAAGCGTGGCTTTAATTAAAGTTTTTTTAATTCCATTTTTAACTGAGGAGGCCGCTGAACACGCATGCACACAGCGGTAAAACGATTGGATAAGGCTGGATCCGTGGGCGGCGGTCACAATGTTTGTCATTGTCACAAAGCAAGTTCAAGAGCCTCCATGTTGTTCGGGATAAAGTGAGAGCTCATTCATGACATTTAAACTGTCAAACATCACAACATTCAGCCCATTCTGAGTATGTGTGGTCAGACTTTAGACTTCTCATTCAATAACCAGATGAAATGCAGCTCAAACTGTGACTGTAAAAGGAATCTGAGGCATCCAGGAGCTTTTATCTCTGCACACGGTGAACCAGCTGGGCCTGAGTGAGCTTTTTAACAGCAATATTACTTAATATGGAGATTTTTAACAGCCCTACAGAACCCTGCAGTTATTTCCTCTTTAACTCCGGCAGAAGCTGCTGTTTTTGCTTTGTGAGTTTTCCACCGTTTGGGACGATTGAATCAAACTGAAAACCCGAACATCAGCTTTATTTCATCCAAATAAAGTAATAATCCGGTGCGTCCCATAAATGCAGAAACAGTAGCTGCAGTTCTGTCGTCCTGCTAAAACCAGCCTGCAGCTCAGCAACACTTTAAAGGGACAGTTCGCCTCCTTAAAGGGACAGTTCGCCTCTTCTGACATGAAGCTGTGTAACATCCCATATCAGCAACATCATTTCTGAACATCTTCTTACCCCCTGCTGCGTCCTGTGAGCAGAGTTCCAGCCTCGTTTTGGTGTTGATGAAGGTAGTCCGGCTAGTTGGCTGGGGTTTAAAAAATAAAAACAAAACAATATGCGTTCAACAGAGTAATACATTTGCATCACAGAATGGTTCTCCAGGAAAAAGTCAGAGCTCACAATCACTTGGCCCTATTTTCTCTCCCTTCTTATCACTGCCTGCTGTGCAGACCGAGCAGCAAACACCGTAACAGGCGCGGCTGTCGGCAGCAGGCAGTGATACGAAGGGAGAGAAAATAGGGCCAAGTGATTGTGAGGTCTGACTTTTTCCTGGAGAACCATTTTGTGATGCAAATGTATTACTCTGTTGAACGCATATTGTTTTGAGAAGAAAAACGCTTTATTTTTTAAACCCCAGCCAACTAGCCGGACTACCTTCATCAGCACCAAAACGAGGCTGGAACTCTGCTCACAGGACGCAGCAGGGGGTAAGAAGATGTTCAGAAATGATGTTGCTGATATGGGATGTTACACAGCTTCATGTCAAAAGAGGCGAACTGTCCCTTTAAAGAGGCGAACTGTCCCTTTAACGTGCAGCAGAGAGCGTTTGAATTGGTCAGAACTGTTGGTAAGAATGAAGGAAGGTGGCATGTGAGCCTCAGCTCAGTTGTTCTCTGAGCTGCGGGTGGTTTCCACAGGGTGATGAAATATTTTCCAGGAGACAGCAGAGGCTGTTTCCTCGTCACTTTCAGTCATCAAACAGACACTCAGCAGAAACATGCCGCTGGGAGCCCAACACGATAAGCAAACCTCTCCTCCCACCCAACGCCTTTAGGACACTGTGTGAACAACCCTCGGGTTTAAAAGACGTCAGCTGACTCACTGAGGACCCCACAGAGGATGTGCTGAGGAAGACGAGGGAAAAGTGGGAAATGTGTGAGCGTAATGAGGCCGCTGAGCTCGGGCTGCACTGCAGCATTTAGCCAGCCGGCGCCGAAGGACAGAGCAGGATGCTCCAAAATAGACCAAATCCTCCCGGCTCGCTTACAGATCATTCTCAGAAGCCCTCGGCCTGCTTCCTCACAGGTCAGAGGGACAGCAGTGGCACTCATTACGTCATCCTGAAAGCTCTCATGCTGGAGAAACCCTGATTTCATATCCCTCAGCTCATTGTGTAAGAGCCTCTGAGTGTTTATAACCCGGGAACACGAGCAGCGAGGGTCAGGATGTCCGCCGTGAACGGGTCGAGTAGTTACACAACTCCTCAGCGGCTTACCCAACGAGCCGGGAGGCTTACAGGAGGAGGAGGCCGCCACTGATCTGTGAGCCTGATACAGGTCGGATGAGTTATTCTGTCGCAGTCCGGCCTCGGTGCTGAATCATGTGTAAGAGCCGCATTCATCATTTTAAATTTGAACAAAGCCCTGAAGCTCTGCCCTCTGATTGGCTGACATTCTCACCCGTACCAATCCCGCTCCACAAGCCTGCCGCAACAGCCAATCAGCAGCTCTTTGCTCATGATGATGAGATTCTGCAGCCACAAAAAGGAACGTTTTATCACTTCCTCAGGGGCCCGTCCATACGCTAACGCCAGAGATGGGGACTCGAGTCACTGTGACTTGGACTCGAGTCGCTGTTTTGATGACTTGTGACTTGACTTGACAAAAAATGAAAGACTCGAGGCTCGACTCGGACTTGGAAGTCAAAGACGCGGCACTTGACTTGACTTGAGACACGATGACTTGAATGACTTGAGAGTTATTCAGTTCAAGTTTTCAGTTTGAATATAAGATTGATAATTGAAAAAATAATATTGATTACCCGATAGGAGCGCAGGATCAACATGTCAGCGGGAGCGAGAGCCATTGGCTGTGTTCGAAACCACCTACTTCTCCCACTACTCCTACTAACTTTACCTTTTTTAAGTTCCCGGATGCATACTAGATTCTCTAAATGTTGGGTATGCATCATGAGGTTACTACTCATACTCAAACTACCCAAGATGCAACGTAACGTGACGTCGCCGATCGTCATTTCCTGTCAAAACGGCAGTTTCAAGCTAGCTGCAACGAGGGTAGGTTCACTTCCTGTTTTCAAAACAAAAGCACCAATTGTATGGTAATGGCTTTCCCTATGATAAAAGGCAACGGGTATTTTATTTTGGTGAAAATAACCGGAAGTGCGTTGCTCACTGCGGCTAGCTTTAGTAGCGCCGAATTCGTTGGAACAAAATTGCAGCAGGTGCAGGCCGGGGGCAGCAGGAGCAGGCCGGGGGCAGCAGGAGCAGGCCGGAGGCAGCAGGAGCAGGCCGGGGGCAGCAGGAGCAGGCCGGGGGCAGCAGGTGCAGGCCGGGGGCAGCAGGAGCAGGCCGGAGGCAGCAGGAGCAGGCCGGGGGCAGCAGGAGCAGGCCGGGGGCAGCAGGAGCAGGCCGGGGGCAGCAGGTGCAGGCCGGGGGCAGCAGGAGCAGGCCGGGGGCAGCAGGAGAGGATGGTGAGTCGCTGCTCATCCCCCAAAGACTCCAACACTTACATAATGACTGTGAGGACACTCATGACACGACCTCAGGCCTCATGAAACCTTAAAGATGTCCTTGTCCACTGTCACTTTGATCAAATCTTTCCTTTTGTATTTGTTTTGAAATAAATATGCTGCTGATTATTAAATATCATTCCAGCTGCTTCAGCAGCAGAGACGTCAATAACTCCATTCCTCTCCTAAGCATACTGCTAAAATATGAATATAAATACATATTTTATTAATTAATTATTATTTATTAATATGTATTTATATTCACTCATTCATTTAAATCATATATATATATATATATATATATATATCGATATGTATATATATATATATGTATATATATATGATTTTGGACAAACTGTCTTTATTTTGCATCTTTTTTAGATTTTCTACTGCAGTGTTTATCAATAAAAACACTTTTCTGCTGGTTCGGATGCTGGAACGATTTCTGGCAATTTTCTACATCTGCCATGATGCATAACCATGGCAACAGGGAAAGTTGTTAACCTGTCGGAGCAGCCAACTGAGCTTTCCGAAGCCTAATAAGAGCTATTTTCTGTCTATTCAAACTGTGTTATCTTTGCTGTTTTTCATGCAACGAAAGCCCTGCAATAAAAAATCAAGGTGAGTTGAAGAGGAGACGTCTCGGATGCAGAGCAGGAACAAAATGGAGACAAAGGAGGAGGAAGTTTAAAGCATCTCTTCCCCTGATTATCAGGGGGAATGTGAGATCTCTGGTGGATGAAACGGAGGAGCTTGGAGCCCTGATGAGGACACAGCAGGAATATCAGGCAGAGACCTGGCTGCAGGAGCAGCTCTGACAGCTCTCTGCTCAGCTCTAAGACTATCCGGGCAGACAGAGACTGCAGACAGAGACTGCAGACAGAGCGCTAACAGGAAAGGAGGAGGATCACAGACCTGGTTAACAACAGATGCTGTAATCCTGGACCTGTCGCTGAGAAGGAGCGTCTCTGCAGCCCAGATGTTGAACTGCTGGCTGTGAGTTAACAGGAAACTGAAAACAAAGAAGTTAAATTGAATATTGTCCCAAATTGATCTTTAACTCAGGTCTGTAATCCTGAGACATGACTGGAAGCATCTTTTCAAGGTGCTTACGAGCTTACAGTTCGATGTTATTGTGTACATGTGTACATGAATGTGGAATTAATGTAGATTTAGTCCTTTACAGGAAGTGTTCCACGTATGTGATGTTCTCCAAAGATGAAAGTCTGACTAAATACCGGTGGGTGGAACTAGAAGAAGGTGTAATGTGAAAGTCTTTTTCCTTAAAGACACATTAAGAAATGTTACAAAATGATGATAATCGCTTTTTTTAGTGTCTAATATCACAAGAACTTGGTGATTTTAGGGGAAAATGTGGATTGAGCAGCTCCGGTTTCGACACATTTTTATTTTATGACAAACTAAAGCTGCAACTAATGACAATCTTTTTCCTTTTGGATCATTTTTTGCAATGTTTAAGAAGTCAAAAACTCACATTTGATGTGTTAACTCAGAGACCTGCTCGTTAGAAGATGTAAATCAGGTAAATAAATTAATTTAGCGAGCTGCAATAAATGATGCACGGCTCGTGTTTTCTGTGCGTTTTGTTACGTAACACGGAGGGATAAAGCAGCTCGTGGGGGGGGGGGGGGGGGGGGGGGCTCTGACCTGCAGCTGCAGCTTGTTTATAGCTGCGTGAGTTTAACAGCGTGACCAAACACACGTGAGAATCCATACAGCTCACAAAGTAACAAGACGTCCTGGTCCGCTTGGCGCGCCGCAGCGTTTTGGACTGTTTGCTGCCACTGCAGTTTTCATGTGTGGAACAAAACAAGCTTTATTAGCTGCTGTTATAATCAAAGATCCAGTAGAAATAAGAAACAAAAGGGGCTGTAAATGTCACTGATATCAAGATGAAGCTGAAACAAAGACTCTATTGCCCCTTTTCCACCGCCGAGCTAGCCCTACTCTACTCGGTTCGATATAGCGCGACACTACACCACACAACACGGCACCAGTACCATTTTCTTTTCCACCCAAACTGTGGCCTGGAAGTGGGCGGAGTCGGCCCGTTCACCACTAACGTGACGTCGGTTTCAGGTGATTACAAAGTGTCACGCCGCGGTTAGTCAAAAGTTAACAACTATGGAGTGTAATGTGTAATGTAATTGACAATCTATATTGTTTAGTTAAACCAAGCTCTTTATTAAAAAAGAGTACAAAAGTAACAAATATTACGCCAGTGTTGGTGCCGGTGGAATGCGGATAGCAGCTGTTGCCTCAGCTGTAGATTGAGATGCCAGCGTCGGTTCTGAAGCCTGCGGGGTTGGAGGATCTTCGCTGACCTCAGCAACCGAACACTCATCGGTTGAACAAACCGAGTCTCGAGGGAAAAAAAATAAAAAGTGTGAACATACGAAACGCATACATGTAACCTCATAGGTGAGACACTGTGCTAGCCTTCCAAAACAGCGTTGTTTGCTAGCTCACTCAGAACAACTTACATGAGACACCTGTGTAACTTTTTACACAAGTTAAAGACTGAACATGCATTTGTTACGATATAAAACATGCATTTGTTAAGATATAAGCGTTGCACCAATGGGATAAGAACAACTTACCATTTTCCATCGCCTCCAACAAAGACGTCGCCGTATCCACTCTCCTTGCCCCGGTTCGCCGGGCGGTGCCCGTAAATGCCGTCCATTTGGTCGAGCCACTTCCATGTCTTTCGGTTTGAGCCACTCCGGCTGTTGTGGTCTTTTACCTGCCGGTAATCACTCTTCAGCTTGTCTCGGTACTGCTGAGAATTCCGGTGATAGCCATGGCTAGCTTCTCATTTCTTGTCGCTCCGTCCAGTTCCTTCTGAATGCGGTCCTCGGCCACCACACACAGAAAGGTCTGCACCTCGCTCATCGTCCATGGGTTGCCTTTCCTTCTTTGGTCTTCCATCTTCACAATTTTGTTTATTCTCTGTTGCTCTCGCAGGTGTGTTTTCATACGGCGGGTGATCATTTAAAGCTCCCCGAGCTTCGTTGCGTGTATGACGTAATTTCACCTGACCAATCAGTGGACAGCACTGATCACGTGACGTTTTAGCGTCGGCTCGGCCCGACTACACCCACCTCTGAAGCAGGTACTAGCCGGGGCTAAAAATCGTAACGGGTCCCACCTTCAACCCGCGGTGGAAAAGCTCCCAACCAGGGTAGAGTGCGTGTAGAGCTGTACCGGTACAAAAATGTTCGGTGGAAAAGGGGCATATGTGTCCTAAAGCCTGATGGATGGGCCGAATCTGCATGTAAAAGTCAGGAGATCCTCAGAGACTGTTGAACAACCAGAGATTCACATCTTAAGACTTTAAATCCCTCGTTTTTCTCCACATTTGGTCTCAGACTCGACTGTCTTCTCAGCTGATTAAAACCGTTTAAAGACAGTAACTCCTGCTGCTTAAGGCGAGACACCACAGGTGAATAGAGTAATGTTTTAAAATAATAGATATCACCATGAAACTTCCTCAGTTGATTACTTATACAAGAATGAAAAAAAATGTATTCTAAGTTTTAGAAATTTGTATGTTTAATTATGCAAATTAGGCATTATCTCATTAAATATGCGCACATTTGCATATATTTCCGGAAGATAGATCTGAACATATGATAAAGCCAGGTGCAAAATTAATGTTTCATTTTGTTTACACACAAAATGAAAAGAAAATTACAGAGGGATTTCAGGATATCTGCTTTCATTTCCTAGGAAATCAAAATATACTGTCCAAAGCCTAAAAAACATCAATTTTCGCCATATTTTTCACATAAATCAGGCCAGGAATGATGTATCAACAAATCCTTGTGTAAATATCTTCAGAATACTGCTAAGTGTATAACTGGAAAGTTTGGTGTTAGTAGGTGCTCCATAGGCTGAGATATTGATACTGGAAAAATACAAAAAACTGATTTTGAGAAAACGGCATTTAAAGATTTATATAGGGGAATTCATTTTGGTAAATTTGGGCGAAACGTACTGCCGCGATTAAACAAAATGTGATGAAATAAACATTTTAAAATAAGTTTTAGAATAACACATATTGAAGGAGTAGACTGGCCAAAAATCTAAAAATTGACCACTGCATTAAATCCCTGTTTTTGCCCGCCGTGCCTCGCCTTAAACAAATGAAACATGGAGGTGGAAATAAAATGTCGGCAGAATGAAGGCTGTCTGTCAGAGCCGACAGTTCCATCCCAACCTTCATCATCCCCAGAAACGGCCCCGCCTCCAGCTGAAGAAAGCATTTGTGGTGCGACCGTGTAAATGATGATAAACTTGGCTTTAAACCACATGAAGCTGAAACAACAGCAACAAAACTCTGGAGTGACGTCTGTGTAAATGGGCCGTGCAGTTTCATGGTCGTATGAATGAAAAAAGAAAGCAGCTTGTTGTGGCTGCAGTCTGACGTCAATGCAAATGTAGTTTGAAATGATTTGTTTACTTAACCCTTAAAGCGTAGTTTCAGTGAGTTTCTAGTTTCATCATTTGGTTTACAGAACTGCTCTGAAGGCCTGAAACGTGTTCCAACATGAACATAAACCCAGAATCTGTGGCAGAACCAGAGTTAGTTCAGTTCTGAGCAGCTTTAAAGTGAATATCTGCAGATGTTTCCATGGTAACAGCTGCAGAGATTCACTGAAACATGTTCCAACATGAACATAAACCCAGAATCTGAGTCAGAACCAGAGTTAGTTCAGTTCTGAGCAGCTTTAAAGTGAATATCTGCAGATGTTTCCATGGTAACAGCTGCAGAGATTCACTGAAACATGTTCCAACATGAACATAAACCCAGAATCTGAGGCAGAACCAGAGTTAGTTCAGTTCTGAGCAGCTTTAAAGTGAATATCTGCAGATGTTTCCATGGTAACAGCTGCAGAGATTCACTGAAACATGTTCCAACATGAACATAAACCCAGAATCTGAGGCAGAACCAGAGTTAGTTCAGTTCTGAGCAGCTTTAAAGTGAGTATCTGCAGATGTTTCCATGGTAACAGCTGCAGAGATTCACTGAAACATGTTCCAACATGAACATAAACCAGATCAGTCAGAAATCAGAGACACTTTAAAGGTCACAGGAGAGTCTGGCTGCTTTCGTAGCTTCTATAACCTGCAGGTTTAACATCGTTTAAAATAACACTGAAAATAACAATGAAAATGCTGCAAACTTGTGATGATTCAACGTGAAACAAACATCCTCCTTTATGCTTCCGCTCAGATATCAAACGTATCTTTGAGCTTTTGCATGAAACGCCTGCCGGCTGCTCTGAGTTCAGGCTGTGGATTTGCTCCTTGTGTATCGTCGTCTCCTCTTTTATCTGTGAGTGGATTTCTGCTGTCACTTTGTGAAGCTGCGGCAGCATTAATGCAGTTAGAGGCTGCAGACTTCTGGCTTCTTATGCAACCTTTATCTGCACAGCACTGCCTGCGGGCTGAGCCTTCCTCTGCAGGCAGAGTCGGGATGAAAATAATCACAGAAAAGAAATGAGAAGCCCTGCAGGATGTGCAGAAGGAAGGGCTCCTGCAGCTCCTGCAGCTCCTGCAGCTCCTGCAGCTCCTCAGGTGTTCAGGCATCTGAGGTGGAGCAGCTGTGCATCAACTCAGAGAAGCTAAAGAGCTTTGCTCTTCCGGGAGGATTTGTGTTTCATGCGCTTTATGTAAGAGAAGGACTGGAAATCAAGCTGAATGACGTCAGTTCACCGACAAAAAGTAATCAAGAGATGAGAGAAAGTGAGAGAAAATGAGAGTTCCCACATTAAACACCAAGTTGCTGCTCCGTCGGCCCAGTTCAAACATCGCATCACTTCCTTTTATTTGATCCGTTTTATGCTTCTTTATCAAAACAGCCAGCTGTTCAGCTAAATGAAAACTCTGACTTTGACTTTTAAAAAGGGCTGGGCGAGGAACTCGTTAATTATTTAACAATGATAAATATTTTATCGCGCATCAACGCAGTTATTTATTTATTTTTCTTTAAAAAAAATTTTGGGGGGCTTTTGTGCCTTTAATGGAAAGTTCAGAGAGACAGGAAGCAGGGGGCAGAGAGAGGGGGAACAACACGCAGCACCCCCGTTTTATTATTTATTTTATTTTGTAAAAGTCTGTTGGTCACAGGCTTTTATTTTGTAAAAGTCTGCTGCTGTCTGCTGTGGAACAGGAAAAGAAAGTAATCGGTGGATCCACCAAACATGGAGAAGGGTACGGAACTTTTACTCGGCCAAACGGCTGTTTTGTTTGTCTGATTTACTGCTTTGTTGAGTGTTTGGCTGCAATCAGACTCAGTGGGGTCACATGGCACTGAAAGGATCGGATTATTGGCTAAATTACAATCAGACTGAGTTATTAAGTGCATGTAGACACCTTAATCTGACTAAGAACTGGATCGGATGGGATTCAGACCCGAGATAACTGGGTTGAAAGTCACTCTAAACCTGCTTGTAGACGCTGAAGCACGTGGTGAATCAGACTTTGCGTTCTGCGCATGCTCCAGATGTTTTCCCGGGTCGTGACCCGGAAGTCAAAGGAGACGATATTCCTGTTGTTGTCGCCGTCAGAAAGAAACAAACAACGCGATGGAGAATGCTCCGTTGGGCATCGAGTTTGTGCAACAAGCAGCTCATCACAGAGCAAATGTAGAGGGACGTAGCTTCATCTGGCTCTGCGTTCTCCATCTTTCTCCAATGCCTGAGTTTGTTGTTGTTGTTGGTGGTGAAGAGGTCAACAGGAAGTGGCTCTATTAGCAACAGCTGGAATGGGTACAGCGCCACCTATCATACCAGGGTATGACACGCTTTGTGCCTCTGATCCCATTCATTCACCGCCACATATCCAAGGAGAATTACCCTTAATAACTCAATCTGATTGTAATTTTGCCAATAATCTGATCCTTTCAGGGCCATGTGACCCCACTGAGTGACTCACAGACCAGGATTCAGACCGAGTTTGAACTCTGTGTTTGCAAAGAGTAACGAGGAAGAACACGGAAACAGATAATTTGTGAAAAAGGTTTTTCCTGTCATTAATTTCCAAAAAGGACATTATTTACAGACGATACCACTGAGAAAACAATGATCAGGGATGTAACAGGGATCCTGCCACACACGAATACTCTGAAAACACTTATCTTTAAAGTATTAACACCCTCTTACATCCAAAGACAAAGTCACTGAGTTTAAAGTCTCAGAGTAAAGATTTTACAAAGACTCCAGATCTTACTTGGTCACAATTTTAAGACCAAAAACTAGACTTGTTTAGATTATTTCCCATCATGCACCTGGTGGACATTCCTAACAACGATGAAGTCGGCCGATCAGCAGCTTTCAGCCACGGCTACATCTTTAACTTAATCATATTATAACCACTGATTTTATCTATTGTTCAACATAATCTGGTTTTAATGACTTTAAGACTTTTATTCAGGAGCTGAAATGATGAAAATCTGCATCAGACAGAATCTGAAATGTTCTGAGATAAACTTACATTCCACAGATTTGAGTTATGAGCCGTGCAGATTCCATTCAGCTTAACACCAACGAGACACAAAGGTGAAGTAGGTCAGAGATAAGTGGGTCAGCAGCTTGTTGGTCTGTGATGTACATTCAAATCATCGCTGGGAGTCGGTTTCCTGTTCACGGCTTTCTTTCAGCTCGGTGAGTCGCCGCTTGTTTTACATGCCGTCACTCGTTTACCTTTAACAGAACCACCCACCTTCAGAGGGGGGTGGTAAGGAAAACATTATACTTAGGAGTAGTTGTAAATCTCTCTACTTTTTACTTTTACTTGAGTAGATGTGTGCAGCAGAAACTGTCCTCTTACTCTGCTACATTAGGCTACGATGAGCTGGTTACTCAACTCAACATCTAACTTGAGGAAACATGTAGCGCTAAGTTTCCTAAACTCGTTTTCCCCCCATGGATAGGTGAATGTTTGTTTTTTAGGTTACATATGGGTTACATATGTTTTAAACATTTCCTAAGTCTCTTTTATTTTTTATTAAAGTACTCGAATTTACTTGGATTATTTTTAATTTAAGCTATTTTGTAATTAATGAATTCATTTTCATTAATTTTATCAATTGGATGAACTCTAATCTGCCTAAAGATGATTATTTAGTATGTTTGTCTGTCTGATTGAATGCTTGTGTTAACAAATAAATCAGACGTTACTCAACAGTTACTCAGTACTTGAGGAGTTTTATCACAGAGCACTTTTTTACTCTTACTCAAGTAATTATCTGGATGACTACTTTTTACTTTTACTTGAGTCATATTATTCTGAAGTAACAGTACTTTTACTTGAATACATTTTTCTGCTACTCTACCCACCTTCTCAGATGAATTCCCCAACATTTCTGCAGTGAATGTCTCCTGCACACGTGATACGAGCTGTCGGTGAGCGCTTCCTTGGATGTGAACAGACAACAAAAGGTCTGTTCTTCAGCCTCGGTCCGACGTCTGTTAGCCGCCGTCTTTCCTGTGCAGCAGTAATGTGACTGCACATGCTCTCTCTGGAGCACCGCACGAGGAGAGTCGTGCAGTTTCACGTGCGCTCTGAAGATGAGCTGAGAGCCTTCAGTTATCAGGCCCCTCTCTGTGGAACCAGCTGCCAGTTTGGGAGGCGGAGCCTTCAGTTATCAGGCCCCTCTCTGTGGGACCAGCTGCCAGTTTGGGAGGCAGAGCCTTCAGTTATCAGGCCCCTCTCTGTGGAACCAGCTGCCAGTTTGGGAGGCAGAGCCTTCAGTTATCAGGCCCCTCTCTGTGGAACCAGCTGCCAGTTTGGGAGGCAGAGCCTTCAGTTATCAGGCCCCTCTCTGTGGGACCAGCTGCCAGTTTGGGAGGCAGAGCCTTCAGTTATCAGGCCCCTCTCTGTGGAACCAGCTGCCAGTTTGGGAGGCGGAGCCTTCAGTTATCAGGCCCCTCTCTGTGGAACCAGCTGCCAGTTTGGGAGGCAGAGCCTTCAGTTATCAGGCCCCTCTCTGTGGAACCAGCTGCCAGTTTGGGAGGCAGAGCCTTCAGTTATCAGGCCCCTCTCTGTGGAACCAGCTGCCAGTTTGGGAGGCAGAGCCTTCAGTTATCAGGCCCCTCTCTGTGGAACCAGCTGCCAGTTTGGGAGGCAGAGCCTTCAGTTATCAGGCCCTTCTCTGTGGAACCAGCTGCCAGTTTGGGAGGCAGAGCCTTCAGTTATCAGGCCCCTCTCTGTGGAACCAGCTGCCAGTTTGGGAGGCAGAGCCTTCAGTTATCAGGCCCCTCTCTGAGGAACCAGCTGCCAGTTTGGGAGGCAGAGCCTTCAGTTATCAGGCCCCTCTCTGCCTGTATGATCAGGCTTTTTGATGAAGCTTATCCTTAATTCACTGACTTGCCTGTGATCTACTTGTTTTAACAGACCCTTTTGTTTGTATTTCGCCTACTTTATTGGCACTTTAACTGCTTTTATCTGAATCTTTATCCTCATCCTTTTTGTCTGGCTGTTTGCCTAAACGTGGCCTCTGTGAATCTGTCTGAAAGGTGCTGTGTAAATAAAGTTGAGTTGACACCGAACCTGATTTACCTTCCCGTCTCTCAGGTGTGAACCGTTCCTGTGAGCCTCGGACTCCCTCCTCTGATGGACAGATGTGACCTCTTCATCTCCATCAGATGCCTTCATCGCCACGGTTACGCCATCTGTTTGCCTCCAGAAATAAAACTCATTCCCTCCATATTTGGGAGGTCTTAAAGGCCTGACGGGCTCATGGATGAAATCTTGCACACTTTGACTCTCTCCTGATGAAACCCCAGCATGAGACACTCTGCTGATGTTAATCCTGCAGTGAGTCTCTTAATGGAGGTTTTAATGGGAGATTAAAGCCCGAGTTCCTCTGACGGTTCAATTTTCTGAATTTTTTTTTCTTCTCACAGACGGAAAATAAAACCAAAGCCGCCGAGGTCGAGCACACGTTGTCTCAGATTCCACCTGCACTGCGTCACATCTGCTCTCCTTTATGTTCAGTCCTTCACGGTTCATCAAAGGGACCAGTTAGGCCGTTTACTTCTATATCTATCTTTCTATCTATCTATATATCTATCTATACCTATCTTTATATCTGCTGAATGTTTTCATAAGAAATCATTTTGTACACTGGAAAAAAATCAAAATCTTACCAAGTATATTTGTCTCATTGAGTATCTCATTACACTTAATATCAGACACAACTGCCTAACAAGCACCATTTCAGCCAGATATAGGGACTTGTTTTAATACATCTGGAATATCTTGTTAAGTGAAAAAGTCTTGAAAACAAATAGTTTTGAGTCAGATTTCATATGAAACAAGCTTTTTTTTTCATTTCAAGAGGTTTTTAAGCTAATATAAAAGATCACTTTTATCTCAAAAGTCCTAAATATCACATTTTATTTCAAGAAATCTTGACAAGCCGATTTTCCCTAGTTCCATTGGCAGATTTATTTGCTTATTTCAAGCAAAAACGTCTTTTATTTGTTGTTTTTTTAACTTATTTTTGGAGGGGCATCTGCAATGCTTTTATTTCATGTAAAGCACTTTGAACTGTTTGTACATGAAATATGCTACAAATAAATTTGATTTGGATCCTGCGAAGGCAGCAGCAGCAGTAGCTCAGCTACTATGTGTCAGAGCCCTGCTCTTCTTCATCGTTACACAACCAGGCCGACTTGATGCTTCATGTTGCCGAGGGCCGCTCAGCCTCCTTATGTAACAGTTCCAGCAGTAATCGAATCATGCTTGATCTGTATGATGCCATGAGCTCAGACTCTCAGGCTGAGGCTCGGCTGGCCTCTCTGTGGGAACATACATACGTCTGATTATTCTAACTAACCACACCTTCATCGTGTTGCTGTTCAGGGTCAAACCCCACGTCTGTGTTTCTGGGGAACCAAACAGTGATATCTGTAAGCTTATGAGCAGGATGGGCATCTTTGGCCGCAGGCTGCAAACCCATCTCTGGGAAACACTACCCAGATCCGTCCTCTGAGGACCTCACCTGTTTCCTCCCAGCTCCTTACGCACTTATTTGTTTCCTAAATATTCTTCCCATTCGTTTGGAAGGAAATGCACTTATGATTTCTTGTGACCTGAAGTTCTTTTATTGTAAGTCGCTTTGGATAAAAGCATCTGCAGAATGACCCTAATGTGATGTGATGTAATGTAATAGTCAGTTTGGGGGGGTGTGAAAGGACACGCATGTGGAAATTCAAAAAGCAAACTTGATTTATTTTCAAAAACACAAAGTTCAAACAAAAAGCACGGCTGAGCCAGATTAAAAAAACCTAAACTGTGGGATAATTACATAACAAAACACTTGGCATAGCATGGAGGATAAAACACTTAACTTGGCCGTGGCGTGGATGATGTTGACAGGTTAGGATCTCGCAAAACAATGAGGGAACCTGGAAACTAAATACTGTGGAGGGTGATTGGGGATTGAGTGCAGCTGATGGGGAAAACACAGGTGAGGGAAGTGAGGCTGATGGCAGGGCAAGGCAGAACTAAAATGACAACCTGGACCTAAAACAAAGACATAGTAAAAACTAAGAACTAAACACAAACTAAAAACATGGCAAGAAGCCACAGACATGACAGTAATGTAATGTAATGTGATGTAATGTAACGTAATGTAATGTAATGTAATGTAACGTAATGTGATGTAATGTAATGTAACGTAATGTAATGTAACGTAATGTGATGTAATGTGATGTAACGTAATGTGATGTAATGTAATGTAACGTAATGTGATGTAATGTGATGTAACGTAATGTGATGTAATGTAATGTAACATAATGTGATGTAATGTGATGTAATGTGATGTAATGTAGTGTAATGTGATGTAATGTAATGTAATGTAATGTAATGTAATGTAATGTAACGTAACGTAATGTAATGTAATGTAATGTAATGTAATGTAATGTAATGTAATGTAACATAATGTAATGTAATGTAATGTAACATAATGTAATGTAATGTAATGTAACGTAATGTAACGTAATGTAACGTAATGTAATGTAATGTAACGTAATCTAATGTAATGTGATGTAACGTAATCTAATGTAATGTGATGTAACGTAATCTAATGTAATGTGATGTAACGTAATGTAATGTAATGTTGGGATAGTTGCTGCTTTCTCACGCTGGGTTAAACCGGGTTTATACCTGCAGCTAAACTCCACCTTCGACACCAACAAAGCTCCTTTTGTTTTAAAGTTCAGCGTCAGATTTCAGCTGCTGCAACACAAGACTGAGGTGTCACATGATCGGGACTCGCCGGGCTTTCGACGTGTCGGTTCCCACCTGCTTTTTTACTGATTTGACTCAATCGTTTGTCAGTTAATCAATGTTCTTGGTGTCGAGCGGTATTTACACGGATATCCTCACCAGATCACCAGGGTGCAGCCCTAAAGGTTTTAACAAAGACTCCAGATCTTACACGGCCACCATTTTCAAGACCACAGCCGGATTATTTCCCATCATGCACCTGTTGAGCAGCTTTCAGCCACAGCTGCAGGTGAAACATCGTAGAGACATTTCCATCCTGCAGAGTTAGCTGTTCCTCGTTTTGTTCGGCCCAACTGAACACAGGCTTTTATTGTGTAAAAGTCTGCTGCTCACAGGCTTTTATTGTGTAAAAGTCTGCTGCTCACAGGCTTTTATTTTGTAAAAGTCTGTTGCTCACAGGCTTTTATTGTGTAAAAGTCTGTTGCTCACAGGCTTTTATTGTGTAAAAGTCTGTTGCTCACAGGCTTTTATTGTGTAAAAGTCTGTTGCTCACAGGCTTTTATTGTGTAAAAGTCTGCTGCTCACAGGCTTTTATTGTGTAAAAGTCTGTTGCTCACAGGCTTTTATTTTGTAAAAGTCTGTTGCTCACAGGCTTTTATTTTGTAAAAGTCTGCTGCTCACAGGCTTTTATTTTGTAAAAGTCTGTTGCTCACAGGCTTTTATTTTGTAAAAGTCTGCTGCTCACAGGCTTTTATTCTGTAAAAGTCTGCTGCTCACAGGCTTTTATTTTGTAAAAGTCTGCTGCTCACAGGCTTTTATTTTGTAAAAGTCTGTTGCTCACAGGCTTTTATTTTGTAAAAGTCTGCTGCTGTCTGCTGTGGAACAGGAAAAGAAAGTAATCGGCGGATCCACCAAACATGGAGAAGGGTACGGAACTTTTACTCGGCCATTTTCATTTTAAAGTTCTTCCAGACGGCGCAGTCGACAGAACCAAAGTCATCTGTAAACACTGCCAAGTTGAATTGTCTTCTCAGCGTAGTAGTTCCAGTCTAAAATATCACTTAAAGGCAAAACACACAACTGATAGCAGCAAGTCATTCAAGGAAACAGACAGTGGAGCGAGGCTTCTACATAAAAACTACAGAAAGATGCTGATGTTAAAAGTGTGTTTGCACAACAAACGTTATGGCACTTTCATTCATATGGCAGCACATTTAAAATAAAGCTAAATGCTAAAAGCTATACGCTACTTTTGGATTCATTTTTGGATTCTGCGTACAAATGAGATTAATTAGATTAAACATTTTAATCGTTGCCCAGCCCTCTTTATAACACAAGCCAATTAATTTTAACCTTCCTTCCCAGGTGTAACACAACATGCTTTATTATTCAGAGCCCTGATGGCCGGTCGGCCCGTGTTTGTACCAGGATGATGAAGCAGATCAGGCCGTTTGTGACGCCCTCCTTCATGTTGGGGAACACTGAGCGCAGGCTCCGGGCTTCACCTGTTCACTGAGCTGGGTGAATTATTTCCTGCTGGCTGTTTGCAGATTCATTTACAAGGTCACGGATGGAGGGGAATAAAAATAGCAGCGGCTTTAAGTGAAGGCCTGAGGTCGCGGGGTTAACCGTAGTGCAAACAGCGTTACGCAACGGCTTCAGGCTTCGTCCCTGAGGCTTTGGCGCACCCTCCCAGAGGGCGCCGGGTCGCACGAGGCTGCCGCTGAGACAGATGTGTGGCGCTATGTCTGTTTTTATGATAACAGCAGATTTTACTCCCTCTGTTTCCAAAAAAAGGCCCACAGAGTTCCCACGGTTATCACTCGGGACAGAAATGAGTTTGTTTTCTCGGCCTCCCGCTCGGTGTTTTGGCCACCGGAGGAGGAATTTTTCCACTCCTGGGGAGAACAGCCTCTTTCTGCCCTTGTTTTATAGACACAGGTGGAAGTGGGTCACTGCAGTACATGTGAGGAGGTTTCTGTCCTGAAAGAGGACGCGAGTCTCTGGGAGCACGGGGACCGGAGCTGGTTTTATTCAGGCCAAGATGGACGCAGATCTGTGTCACCGAAGCACATTTAAGATGTCACGCACACATGGGTTTTTCCCATGTTTTTGAGTTCTTGGTTTTGTGTTTTATCGTGTTTTGGTTTGTTTCATGTCTTTGTTTTCTGGCTCATGTTTGGTTTAAGTTTTTAGTCCAGGGCCTACTACATACTACATACTTCATACTAAATACGTCATACTACATACTACATATCAATGCGTTTAGCTACCTAGCGATAGCCGCGCCTGTTACGGTGTTTGCTGCTCGGTCTGCACAGCAGGCAGTGATACGAAGGGAGAGAAAATAGGGCCAAGCGATTGTGAGGTCTGACTTTTTCCTGGAGAACCATTTTGTGATGCAAATGTATTACTCTGTTGAACGCATATTGTTCTGAGAAGCAAAACGCTTTATGTTTTAAACCCCAGCCAACTAGCCGGACTACCTTCATCAGCACCAAAACGAGGCTGGAACTCTGCTCACAGGACGCAGCAGGGGGTAAGAAGATGTTCAGAAATGATGTTGCTGATATGGGATGTTACACAGCTTCATGTCAGAAGAGGCGAACTGTCCCTTTAAGATTAAAAATAAACCAAGTTTGCTTTTTACACCTCTGAGTCCGTGTCCTGCCAACCCTTCCGTTGTCCCACAGCGTTCCTTTGGGGTCTGCACACTGTGTGTTAGAAACGGTCTGATTTAACTGCGCGTTCTCAGTAACAATGATCACAGTCTGTCAGTGCCTGTTAAAAATAGCTCCTTGTCAACCAAGTCACTCATCTGCTTCGCCCAGATGGCTTTGACACGCAGACAAAGCAAATTACGTGGAAGAAAGCAGAGAGCTTGTCATCGCTGCATAATGCAAAAGCAGGTGAAACGGAAACCGAGCCGAGCCGCGTCACAGGTCCGGTCAGGGCCAGACTGACACTTCGCTGTACCCTGGGCAACAATATTCAAGGGCCCCGTGATCACCACAATCTGGTAAAATACAGAAAAATTACAGTAATATACAGTAAATGTACTCAGTACTTCAATAACTGTCATCAAGTGCATTTTGGTGTAAAGATGTGCTCATAGAACTACAAATGCACCACTATGTCCTCTTATTAAGGCCACTCACTCACATATAGGGTTGCAAAGGGGCGGAACATTTCCAGTAAATTTCCATGGGAAGTTAAGCTTGGGAATTTTGGATATATTCCATTTTGGAAACTCCAGGAGGCAGGAGGGCCGAGGCTTTAGTCCCTGTTTCCTCCAGAGTTCAGCTTCAGCCTCCACTGCTTTATAAGGGCTGCAGGTCTACCTGTCACCTGTGTTTTTAACTAATATAACCTTCTCCCTCTTATAGTCTCCCAGACCAGTTTGTGAGTTTCCTGCCGGTGCTCAACTGAAGAATTCAGTTTAAGGCCAAATATATTTCAATGACTAAACAAGAAAAGCAAAAGGTGAGGAAAACTGAAAAAGTTCCCTGAGAAACATTATATTTATTTACATATAAATCAAATCAAATTTATTTATAGCACATTTCATGTACAGAACAATTCAAAGTGCTTTACATAAAATAAAAGCATTGCAGCAGGGAGTGGAAGAAGCATTAAAAATACATAAAATAATATAAAGAGAAACAAATAAATTCATTTCAACAGTCCAGATAAGTTCAAAGATATTTCATGCATAGACACATGAGAACAGAAATGTTTTTAACCTGGATTTAAAAATGTCTCCATTTGGTGAAAGTTTAATCTCCACTGGCAGTTTGTTCCACTTGTTTGCAGCATAACAGCTAAATGCTGCTTCTCCATGTTTAGTCTGCACACAAACGTCAATCTTGCCCCACAACACCTTAAATGCTTCTGTTTCCTCTGACATGGCTCTGTCTCTGGAGACAGCCAGGATGCTCTGCGGCCTCTGAAGTTGGCTGCAGACTCTGTGGACTCGGGATAAAGGAGCATCTCACCTTCAGATGAGCCGTGAAGCTGCTGCACAGCTGAGCATCAGTCTGGTATCAAGGGATGCAGCATCCTGGAGTGTCTGAGAAGAGTTGGAAGACTTGATGCGGTCATGTGACTGACCTACATCCAGCTCATGTGCAGAGCACGATGCAGTGCACACGGCTTCAGAGTGGACAGACGATGAGTCGTTACTGAGTCTGGGGGTGAAACGTTTACTGGGACACTGGATGAGATGGAGGGATCAGTGCAGCTTCATGTCTGAGTCTGAGTCTCTACCAACACTTTATAAAGGCTGAGAGAGGAGTCAGAGGACATGTTATTATCTCTTATCATTTCTTTAATCTGAGTCTCCCCATCTTTTCCATCTCAGAGCGTCATGGTGACGGACGTCTCGGCTCTAAAAGCACACCTGAATCAGAGAGACTTCTGGGTCTGCAGCAGCCGGTTAAACTCAGACCTTCTGGACCTCAGAGTTCCTCTCAGGAACCTCGTCTGGTTCTGGTTCTGGACTCAGTCCTTTAAACAGATTCAGTTCTGCATGAGGATGCCAGGTTCTGACTGAACTGAGGAAATAATCTGTATTCTGGTGCAGCTTTTCAGATGTGTGCAGATGACAGAGTTGTAAATTTAGCTGTTGAGACGTTATACGATGTCACATTATTCTACTCATATTTACAAGCTGACTCTAAAGCTTTCGTTTTTCATTCTTCTTCGTTTAACAGGTTAACCTTGTAGCACCCAAGCATATGAATAATCATTGAAAAAAAAATCATTTAGGCTCTTCTTGCATCTTTTTGGGTGGGAATAAACCAATATTTTTGGAATTGGGCTATTTCTGATCATTTTAGGCAATGTTGCATATTTGCAGCTGTGGGCTTTCCTGCAGAAGTCATTCTCTGCAGATCGTTATAGTGAAAGTTCACCAGTAACTGCTACTACCACAATAAAATGTATATGATAAACCTTTATTGAACATTCTTAATACAAAGTGCGGAACGCAACCATCATAAACTTTCCATTCAACAACAAATCAAACAGATTTCACAGATCTTTGTTGTGAAAAAGTGGAGCACATATAAAATGCAAAAAATGTAATGTAAATAAAAACGTAATGTAAATAAAAAATGTAAATAAATAAAAAGCTTGTTGCATATCTGCAACTGTGGGTGCTACAAGGTTAAATCCGTGTTTTTACATCAGTTAAATGCTTTCTGGTGATCCTGAGTGACAATGACAAACTGGTTCCCTTCGTTTCTCAGCACAGTCCTGCAACAAAACAATGTCAGAACACAGTGAAGCAGAGTTTAGAGACAGGCTGTGTCAGGTCAAAGAACAAAGGATGCATGAAAGTTGCTTCCAGGAATCAAACAAGTTGCTAATTATTTATCTCGTTCCGCATAACAGTTGGAAAGAATGCGGCCTAACCTGAACATACAGAACAGATGGATGAACACACGCATCCAACTCAGTGTGAAAAGCTTTCTGTTCGAATGCATAGAAACGTTTGATGTAAAAACAGTGAGTTTGCAGACACAGCTACGTTTTAACAGTGTAAAATAAAGTGCTAAAAGCATGAATGCACATGTGAATGAGCCATAAAATGTGTCTGTTTTTATGTCACAAACTGCAGGAGCTGGGCTTTCTTTCAGAAAGAATGACTCCCTTTGGTGTGGGACGCCTTTTAATCAGACGAACAGCTTCTGATTGTGTTATATTTAAATCAAATGGAGCTTTCTCTGCAGAGACGTCCGCTCTGCAGCCTTCTTCCCCTGTTGTTTAACACTCAGGTGGATCTGTTTGTTTGCCTCTGATCTTCCACACTGGCTTCCTTTCGTGCTCACAGTCTGTTTTTATCTGCTCCGAGGAGATTGTCTCCGCTGAAGTCTGCGGAGGAAAGAGTTCGGATGAGTTCAAGAGAGCAGAGCTGAATCATGGGAACGTTACGGAGTCATGTGACTGAGGTGCAGACACAGCGGAGGTATGCGCCTCATTCCTGTCTGTCGTTTCCAGTCTGTGCTCATGAAAGTGTTCCTGCACACAGCCACATGACTGGAATTAGGCTAAAACCTGCACTGAAAAAAAGTGACCTTTAGGTGAAGTAAACTCTATTAGAGTAACTCATAATCTCTACCTTGTATTTGTAAGATTCAGTAAGAACTCGAGCTTCTTAAGTATAATTAAACATTTTATTAACGTAATACATGAATTATGGGGGAAGAGTAAGTTTTATTTAGGTTTCCTCATACAATTTAAATGTTTAATAGTTGTATGTACATAAATAAACTTTACTCTGAAAGTGTATCGTTCAAATCTACGAAGTTACTTCATAACAGCAAATACTACAGATATATAACATTTACTTAAAATTTTAAGTAAAATGATGTTCCTGCCTATGAAAAACAAGAAGACTTTACTTCATTTGTTTAAATAAATATAACTTATAACCTATTACTTAAGTAAATGTTACTTAATATCTTCAAACTGTTGTGTTTTATGGTGAGCCAAATTTACTTGATATTGCAGCATTAAATATTGCTTAAATCATTTGAGTGCAAATACTTACAAAGGTTTCTTTTAAGTAAATGTTATTAGTTGTTATTTGACTTTTTTGCTTGAAATAAGCAAAAAAAAATCTGCCAGTGGAACTAGTGAAAATCGGCTTGTCCAGATTTCTTGAAATAAAATGTGATATTTAGGACTTTTGAGATAAAAGTGATCTTGAAATTAGCTTAAAAAAAAAGAAGCTTGTTTCATATTACATTACGGTCATTCTGCAGACGCTTTTAACCAAAGCGACTTACAATAAGTGTGTTCAACATCGGTAGGCAAAGGAACTTCATAAGTGCATTTCCTTCCAAAACCAAACAGCTAAGAGCAAAACTAGTGCCAGGGTAAGTGCGATAAGTCAGGTACCTCAGCCTCTCACCAACTGCACACCAGTCACAGCGGGGTGGGGATGCAAACCCTGGTTCGGGTAGGGGGTAATGAAAATATAGAGGGTGCCAGTGGTGGAGGAAACATATCATATCATATGTGACTCAAAACAATTTGTTTTCAAGACTTTTTCCATTTAACAAGATATTCCAGATGTATTGTATTAAAAGAAGTCCCTATATCTGGCTGAAATAGAACTTGTTAGGCAGTTGTGTCTGATATTAAGTGTAATGAGATACTCAATGAGACAAATATACTTGGTAAGACTGATTTTTTCCAGTGTGTACATGCACACACTGCCTTTATTCTGCAGTCGCCCAGCCTATAAATTTGTAGATGCTTCACTTACTCTGCATGTTTTCAGGGAAACGCTTCACTGAGAAATTAAACCCGTGCAGCGAGTTGGACTCTTAAGCTTTCTTTTGTTGCGTAGTGGAGCAGTTAAACCAGCCAAAGCATGACGCCGTGCTGGGGTGTGGAGGAAGTCTGCTCAGCACTGCACGCTGTTATTTAAAGATTTGTGACGTGACCTTTGGATGCAGTTTTTGACCTTTGAAAGAAGACTCCTGCAACTTCACATTATTATGGTCTTTAACCCTCCTGTTGTTTTCCGGGTCAAAAGTGACCCACAACCATGTTTAGCTGTAGAAAAAATACCTTAAACTATCTTTTTCCAACTTGAAATTTTATGACCCCATCATTAGAGCCATGCAGCTACCATGATCCATAAAGCCACCGTGATCCTTACAGCTACCATGATCCTTACAGCTACCATGATCCTTACAGCTACCATGATCCTTACAGCCACCATGATCCATACAGCCACCATGATCCTTACAGCTACCATGATCCTTACAGCTACCATGATCCTTACAGCTACCATGATCCTTACAGCTACCATGATCCTTACAGCCACCGTGATCCTTACAGCCACCATGATCCATACAGCCACCATGATCCTTACAGCCACCATGATCCTTACAGCTACCATGATCCATACAGCCACCATGATCCATACAGCCACCATGATCCTTACAGCCACCATGATCCTTACAGCTACCATGATCCTTACAGCCACCGTGATCCTTACAGCCACCATGATCCATACAGCCACCATGATCCTTACAGCCACCATGATCCTTACAGCCACCATGATCCATACAGCCACCATGATCCTTACAGCCACCATGATCCTTACAGCTACCATGATCCATACAGCCACCATGATCCTTACAGCTACCATGATCCTTACAGCTACCATGATCCTTACAGCTACCATGATCCTTACAGCCACCGTGATCCTTACAGCCACCATGATCCATACAGCCACCATGATCCTTACAGCCACCATGATCCTTACAGCTACCATGATCCTTACAGCCACCATGATCCATACAGCCACCATGATCCTTACAGCCACCATGATCCTTACAGCTACCATGATCCATACGGCCACCATGATCCTTACAGCCACCGTGATCCTTACAGCCACCATGATCCTTACAGCTACCATGATCCATACGGCCACCATGATCCTTACAGCCACCATGATCCTTACAGCTACCATGATCCTTACAGCCACCGTGATCCTTACAGCTACCATGATCCTTACAGCTACCATGATCCATAAAGCCACCGTGATCCTTACAGCTACCATGATCCTTACAGCTACCATGATCCTTACAGCTACCATGATCCTTACAGCCACCATGATCCTTACAGCCACCATGATCCTTACAGCTACCATGATCTTTACAGCCACCATGATCCTTACAGCCACCATGATCCATACGGCCACCATGATCCATACTGCCACCATGATTCATACGGCCACCATGATCCTTACAGCCACCATGATCCATACGGCCACCATGATCCATACTGCCACCATGATCCATACGGCCACCATGATCCTTACAGCCACCATGATCCATACGGCCACCAGGATCCATACAGGCACCGTGATCCATACAGCCACCATGATCCATACGGCCACCATGATCCATACAGCCACCAGATCCATACAGCCACCATGATCCTTACAGCCACCATGATCCTTACAGCCACCGTGATCCATACAGCCACCGTGATCCATACGGCCACCATGATCCATACGGCCACCATGATCCATACAGCCACCATGATCCATACGGCCACCATGATCCATACAGCCACCGTGATCCATACAGCCACCATGATCCTTACAGCCACCATGATCCATACAGCCACCATGATCCATACGGCCACCATGATCCATACAGCCACCATGATCCATACAGCCACCATGATCCATACAGCCACCGTGATCCTTACAGCCACCGTGATCCTTACAGCCACCATGATCCATACAGCCATGATCCATACGGCCACCATGATCTTTACAGCCACCATGATCCATACAGCCACCATGATCCATACGGCCACCATGATCCTTACAGCCACCATGATCCATACGGCCACCGTGATCCATACGGCCACCATGATCCATACGGCCACCATGATCCATACAGCCACCATGATCCATACAGCCACCATGATCCATACGGCCACCATGATCCATACAGCCACCGTGATCCATACAGCCACCATGATCCTTACAGCCACCATGATCCATACAGCCACCATGATCCATACGACCACCATGATCCTTACAGCCACCATGATCCATACGGCCACCGTGATCCATACAGCCACCATGATCCATACGGCCACCATGATCCTTACAGCCACCGTGATCCTTACAGCCACCGTGATCCATACGGCCACCATGATCCATACGGCCACCGTGATCCATACAGCCACCGTGATCCATACGGCCACCATGATCCATACGGCCACCATGATCCATACGGCCACCGTGATCCATACGGCCACCGTGATCCATACAGCCACCGTGATCCTTACAGCCACCGTGATCCATACGGCCACCATGATCCATACGGCCACCATGATCCATACGGCCACCATGATCCATACGGCCACCATGATCCATACGGCCACCATGATCCATACGGCCACCATGATCCATACTGCCACCATGATCCATACGGCCACCATGATCCTTACGGCCACCATGATCCATACGGCCACCATGATCCATACGGCCACCAGGATCCATACGGCCACCATGATCCATACGGCCACCATGGTCCATACGGCCACCAGGATCCATACAGCCACCTTGATCCATACAGCCACCATGATCCATACGGCCACCATGATCCACACGGCCACCATGATCCACACGGCCACCGTGATCCACACGGCCACCATGATCCACACGGGCACCATGATCCATACGGCCACCATGATCCATACAGCCACCGTGATCCATACAGCCACCATGATCCTTACAGCCACCATGATCCATACAGCCACCATGATCCATACGGCCACCATGATCCTTACAGCCACCATGATCCATACGGCCACCATGATCCATACGGCCACCGTGATCCATACGGCCACCGTGATCCATACAGCCACCGTGATCCATACGGCCACCATGATCCATACGGCCACCGTGATCCATACGGCCACCGTGATCCATACGGCCACCGTGATCCATACGGCCACCGTGATCCATACGGCCACCGTGATCCATACGGCCACCGTGATCCATACGGCCACCGTGATCCATACGGCCACCATGATCCATACGGCCACCATGATCCATACGGCCACCAGGATCCATACGGCCACCATGATCCATACGGCCACCATGGTCCATACGGCCACCAGGATCCATACAGCCACCATGATCCATACGGCCACCATGATCCATACGGCCACCATGATCCATACGGCCACCATGATCCACACGGCCACCGTGATCCACACGGCCACCGTGATCCATACAGGCACCGTGATCCATACAGCCACCTTGATCCATACGGCCACCATGATCCATACAGGCACCATGATCCATACAGCCAGCATGATCCATACAGTCACCGTGATCCATACAGCCACCATGATCCATACGGCCACCATGATCCATACAGGCACCATGATCCATACGGCCACCATGATCCATACGGCCACCATGATCCATACGGCCACCATGATCCATAAGGCCACCATGATCCATACAGCCACCATGATCCATACAGCCACCATGATCCATACAGCCACCATGATCCATACAGGCACCATGATCCATACGGCCACCATGATCCATACGGCCACCATGATCCATACGGCCACCATGATCCATACGGCCACCATGATCCATACAGCCACCATGATCCATACAGCCACCATGATCCATACAGCCACCATGATCCATACAGCCACCATGATCCTTACAGCCACCATGATCCATACGGCCACCATGATCCATACAGGCACCATGATCCATACGGCCACCGTGATCCATACGGCCACCATGATCCATACGGCCACCATGATCCATACGGCCACCATGATCCATACGACCACCAGGATCCATACGGCCACCATGATCCATACGGCCACCATGGTCCATACGGCCACCAGGATCCATACAGCCACCATGATCCATACAGCCACCATGATCCATACGGCCACCATGATCCATACGGCCACCATGATCCATACGGCCACCATGATCCATACGGCCACCATGATCCATACAGCCACCATGATCCATACAGCCACCATGATCCATACAGGCACCATGATCCATACGGCCACCATGATCCATACGGCCACCATGATCCATACGGCCACCATGATCCATACAGCCACCATGATCCATACAGCCACCATGATCCTTACAGCCACCATGATCCATACGGCCACCATGATCCATACAGGCACCATGATCCATACGGCCACCATGATCCATACAGCCACCATGATCCATACAGCCACCATGATCCATACAGCCACCATGATCCATACAGCCACCATGATCCATACAGCCACCATGATCCATACAGGCACCATGATCCATACGGCCACCATGATCCATACGGCCACCATGATCCATACGGCCACCATGATCCATACAGCCACCATGATCCATACAGCCACCATGATCCTTACAGCCACCATGATCCATACGGCCACCATGATCCATACAGGCACCATGATCCATACGGCCACCATGATCCATACAGCCACCATGATCCATACAGCCACCATGATCCATACGGCCACCATGATCCTTACAGCCACCATGATCCATACAGGCACCATGATCCATACGGCCACCATGATCCATACGGCCACCATGATCCTTACAGCCACCATGATCCATACGGCCACCATGATCCATACAGGCACCATGATCCTTACAGCCACCATGATCCATACGGCCACCATGATCCATACAGGCACCATGATCCATACGGCCACCATGATCCATACGGCCACCATGATCCATACGGCCACCATGATCCATACGGCCACCATGATCCATACAGGCACCATGATCCATACGGCCACCATGATCCATACGGCCACCATGATCCATACGGCCACCATGATCCATACAGCCACCATGATCCATACAGCCACCATGATCCATACGGCCACCATGATCCATACAGCCACCATGATCCATACGGCCACCATGATCCATACAGGCACCATGATCCATACGGCCACCATGATCCATACGGCCACCATGATCCATACGGCCACCATGATCCATACGGCCACCATGATCCATACGGCCACCATGATCCATAAGGCCACCGTGATCCATACGGCCACCGTGATCCATACGGCCACCATGATCCATACGGCCACCATGATCCATACGGCCACCATGATCCATACAGCCACCATGATCCATACGGCCACCATGATCCATACGGCCACCATGATCCATACAGCCACCATGATCCATACAGCCACCATGATCCATACAGGCACCATGATCCATACTGCCACCGTGATCCATACAGCCACCATGATCCATACGGCCACCATGATCCATACGGCCACCATGATCCATACAGCCACCATGATCCATACGGCCACCATGATCCATACGGCCACCAGGATCCATACAGCCACCATGATCCATACGGCCACCATGATCCATACGGCCACCATGATCCATACGGCCACCATGATCCATACAGCCACCATGATCCATACAGCCACCATGATCCATACAGCCATCATGTGTAAATTTGGGGTGGGTTTGAAAAGGACACGGATGTGGATATTCAAAAAGCAAAGTAGATTTATTTAACAAAAACAAAGTATCAACAAAAGGCGCGGCTGAGCCAGATTCAAAAACCTGAACTGTGGAAAAATTATTTAACAAAACAAAACACTTGGCATAACATGGAAAAAGACTTAACTGTGGCGTGGCGTGGCGTAAACTAAATACTGTGGAGGCTGATTAGGGATTGAGTGCCGCTGATGGGGAAAACACAGGTGAGGGAAGTGAGGCTGATGGCAGGGCAGGAGAGGGTGGCATGACATAAACTAAACACAAGAGCTGAACCTGAAACATGAGAACTAAACTGAGACATGACTAAAAACCAAACATGACCTAAAACATAAAACTCAAGACATGAGTCCATGGCGTGAACCATGATCCATTCAGCCACATGGGCTCAGGAGGAGCTGGGAGAACCATTTCCACTCAACACGGTCCAGGGCCGCATCCAGAAATGTGAGCTGAAGCTGCCCCACACCAGGAGGAAGCCATGTGTCAGCTCTGTGCAGGAACACGG
This sequence comes from Odontesthes bonariensis, assembly GCF_027942865.1. Classification (NCBI taxonomy): domain Eukaryota; kingdom Metazoa; phylum Chordata; class Actinopteri; order Atheriniformes; family Atherinopsidae; genus Odontesthes; species Odontesthes bonariensis. The sequence goes on along the minus strand of NC_134523.1, from coordinate 11,141 downwards.
CCCAGTTCTGTGGACACCAGCTCAGCTCAGATGGACAGAAAGACAGTGCCACTGGAGTTTTCTCCAGAAGTTTTCTTTGAGTATTCTTTGAGTTTCTGGAGTTTTCTGGAGTTTTCTAAGAGTTTTCTTAGAGTTTTCTGGAGTTTTCTATGAGTTTTCTTTGAGTTTTCTTTGAGTTTTTTTTTAGTTCTGGAGTTTTCTTTGAGTTTTCTTTGAGTTTTCTGGAATTTTCTTTGAGTTTTCTTTGAGTTTTCTTTGAGTTTTCTTTGAGTTTTCTTTGAGTTCTGGAGTTTTCTTTGAGTTTCTGGAGTTTTCTTTGAGTTTTCTTTGAGTTTTCTTTGAGTTTTCTTTGAGTTTTCTTTGAGTTTTCTTTGAGTTCTGGAGTTTTCTTTGAGTTTCTGGAGTTTTCTTTGAGTTTTCTTTGAGTTTTCTGGAATTTTCTTTGAGTTTTCTTTGAGTTTTCTTTGAGTTTTCTTTGAGTTTTCTTTGAGTTTTCTTTGAGTTCTGGAGTTTTCTTTGAGTTTTCTTTGAGTTCTGGAGTTTTCTTTGAGTTTCTGGAGTTTTCTTTGAGTTTTCTTTGAGTTTTCTTTGGGAAAAAGGATGGGAACTGGACTCTGGAACAAGATGGGAACAGGTCTCTGGAACAGGACTCTGGAACAGTTTTTAACAGTTTGTGGTGGTACCCTGCAGCGCAGCCAGTCTTAATGTGGAGAGCGTTCCCAGAAGAGAGCTGAGCGGTTCCCAGCAGCTCTCAGGACGCTCTGGACTTCACCTCCTGCAGCTCTGCTCTTTCTCTTTGGCTCTGATTCAAGTGTGTCTGGCTAATTATAGCAGCTCAGCGTGCAGGACGGCTGCAGACATCTGCTGTTATGTGCCTTTGTTGCTCCTCTTTTCCGACAGCTCCCGCTGAACAGAGTTCACTAAGAGACAGCGCCTGGTTTTGTGTTGTTGAATCGGAGCTCTCTTGCTGCTTTCTGCCTGTAACTCAACATGCAGCCACACAGCAAACTCTCATTCTCACTCAGAGGAAAAACATGCTGCCTCTCGCTTTCCCACGTTTTTTAGGGCCAGTTGCAGCAGATGGAAATGTGGTTCGATGACCGGTTTAATGGTTTAAGGAATTTGATTCTCACGTGAGAATTTTCTTCATGTAATTACAGATTTTGGTGAGAAAAAGCTCATTCCTGCAAGTTTTTCTACTCTTATAGATGGCAGTCCTAGTGTAGGATTTATAGATAGTTTGTCCTAAAATGAATCAACCACAGGAGACAGAAATAACTGACAGCTAATTGGCAGCTATGAATCTGAGCGAGTGGCCATGACTTGTGGAGTCCCCCAGGGGTCAATTCTTGGACCTCTTCTGTTTAACTTGTATATGCTCCCTTTGGGTCAGATATTGCAGAACTTTAACATCAGTTATCACAGTTATGCAGACGATACACAACTTTATGTGTCACCATGGCGACTGCAGCCCAGCAGACGTACTGTGTCAGTGTCTGGAGGAAGTAAACACCTGGATGAGAGAGAATTTTCTACAATTAAATGAAGACCAAACTGAGATCATTCTGTTTGGTAGCAAAGAGAAGAGGGTCAGCGTTGGTACATATCTTGAGACTCGGGACCTTACAATCACTGACCGAGTCGGTAACCTCGGAGTGTTGATAGACTCAGATCTGACTTTCAGCAGCCACATCAAAGCTGTCACCAAGGCAGCTTTTTACCACCTCAGAAACATCAACAGAATTAAAGGTTTCCTCTCCCAAACAGACCAGGAGAAACTCATCCATGCATTCATCTCCAGCAGACTCCATCACTGTAACGCTCTTTTAACTGGACTTCCCAAAAAGAGCATTAAACATCTGCAGCTCATCCAGAACGCTGCTGCTGGAGTTTTAACCCGGACTAAGAGATCTGAACACATCACAGCAGCTTTAAAATCTTTACTCTGGCTTCCAGTCAGTCACAGAATAGATTTTAAAAGCCTGCTGATGGTTTACAATCTGTGATCTGTTCAGAGAATATAAAGCCAGCAGAGCTCTTAGATCCAAGGACTCAGGTCAGCTGGTCCAGTCCAGAGTCCAGACTAAACATGGAGAAGCAGCATTTAGCTGTTATGCTGCAAACAAGTGGAACAAACTGCCAGTGGAGATTAAACTTTCACCCAATGGAGACATTTTTAAATCCAGGTTAAAAACATTTCTGTTCTCATGTGTCTATGCATGAAATCTGCACGATATCTTTGAACTTATCTGGACTGTTGCTTGTTTTTAAATTCATTTAAATGATTTTATTTGTTTCTCTTTATATTCTTTTATGTATTTTTAATGCTTCTTCCACTCCCTGCTGCAATGCTTTTATTTGATGTAAAGCACTTTGAATTGTTTTGTACATGAAATGTGCTACAAATAAATTTGATTTGATTTGATTTGATAAAGTCAGATGGAGGAAAAGTGCTTCACGACTCGGGGAAAAGACGACACTCAGCTGCGATGTGGGTTTGAAACTCCAGATGTTTGACGTGTGTTTGCTCGGGACATGATTTTAATCTTGGTTCAAAGTAAAAGGATTATATTAATCAGAGGGACAAAGTGTTTCTAGAGGTTCTTCCTGACGTTTCAGCCTCAAAACTCTGCTGCTTTTATGTCGAGTGCAGTTTAGGATCCAAAGCAGCAACATGTTGGATTTATGATTCCATCATTTCAGGAGAAGCTCGTCTGCTTTATTTAAAGTTCTGTGAGGAAAGAAGCTGACGAGGAACTGGAGCTTTAACATCGTGATTCACTGTGAAAGTGAAGCTTCTTTCCAAAGGAATTAAAAGAAGAATCGACCCGTTTTTAACCATTTAGAACTGATGTGACACAGCTTGGACTCACTTCCTGATCTCTCACACAGCAGCTCGCTCGGCCCACATGTTTCCTGGTTCCCTCCCCTTCAGATCTGCAGCTCATGATGGTTGTAACCAACAGGAAGTGAACCGACCGGCTCTGTTCTCTCCACAGACACATGATTTGTATATCAGAGCTCAGATAAGTTTCAGCTTTCAGGAAGTGAAACTCACTCAGTCGCTGATCTGAGAGGAGAAATGGCGCAGAAAGGAGTTCAGCTGCACCGGGAAAGCTTCTCCTGTTCGATCTGCCTGGATCTGCTGAAGGATCCGGTGACTATTCCCTGTGGACACAGCTACTGCAGGAGCTGTGTTAAAGCCCACTGGGATGGAGAGGATCAGAAGGGGATCCACAGCTGCCCTCAGTGCAGGGAAACCTTCATACCGAGGCCTGTCCTGGGGAAAAACACCATGTTAGCTGATTTAGTGGAGCAGCTGAAGAAGACTGGACTCCGTGCTGCTCCTGCTGATCACTGCTATGCTGGAGCTGAAGATGTGGCCTGTGATGTCTGCTCTGGGAGGAAGCTGAAAGCCACCAAGTCCTGTTTAGTCTGTCTGGCCTCTTACTGTGAGGAACACCTTCAGCCTCATTATGATTCAGCTCCACTCAGGAAACACAAGCTGGTGGAGCCCTCCAAGAAGCTGCAGGAGAACATCTGCTCTGATCACGGTGAGGTGATGAAGATGTTCTGCCGTACCGATCAGAAGTGCATCTGTTATCTCTGCCCTGTGGAGGAACATAAAGGCCACGACACAGTGTCAGCTGCAGCAGAAAGGACTGAGAGGCAGAGAGAGCTGGAGGGGAGTCGGCAGCAGATCCAGCAGAGAATCCAGGACGCAGAGAAAGATGTGAAGCTGCTTCAGCAGCAGCTGGAGGCCGTCCATCGCTCTGCTGATAAAACAGAGGAGCACAGCCAGAAGATCTTCAGCCAGCTGATCCGTCTCCTCCAGAAAAGAAGCTCTGATGTGAAGCAGCAGATCAGATCCCAGCAGGAAGCCGAAGGGAGGCGAGTCAAAGAGCTTCAGGAGAAGCTGGAGCAGGAGATCACTGAGCTGAAGAGGAAAGATGCTGAGCTGCAGCAGCTCTCACACACAGAGGATCACAGCCAGTTTCTGCACAGCTGCCCCTCAGTGGCAGCACTCAGGGGGGCTACACACTCATCCAGCATCCAGATCCGTCCTCTGAGGCACTTTGAGGATGTGACAGCAGCTGTGTCAGAGCTCAGAGATAAACTACAGGACATCCTGAGAGAGGAATGGGCCAACATCTCACTGAGAGTCGCTGAAGTGGATGTTTTACTGTCAGGACCACCAGAGAGCAGAGCTGGATTCTTAAGATATTCAGGTGAAATCACACTGGATCCAAACACAGCAAACATACAGCTGTTACTGTCAGAGGGGAACAGAAAAGTGACATTAATGAGACAACTTCAGTCTTATTCTGATCATCCAGACAGATTCAGTGGATGGTGTCTTCAGGTCCTGAGCAGAGAGAGTCTGACTGGACATGGTTACTGGGAGGTGGAGATGAGAGGGAGAAGAGTTGCTGTAGCAGTCGCATACAAGAACATCAGCAGAGCAAGTGGTGTAACTGAATGTTTATTTGGATGTAATGACAAATCTTGGGCATTATATTGTGACTCAGACAATTATTCATTTTGGTACAACAACATTAAAACCTCCATCTCAGGTCCTCGGGCCTCCAGAGTGGGAGTGTACCTGGATCACAGAGCAGGTATTCTGTCCTTCTACAGCGGCTCTGGAACCATGACTCTCCTCCACAGAGTCCAGACCACATTCACTCAGCCGCTCTGTGCTGGGATCAGGTTTTATGATTATGATTATGGATCCTCAGCAGAGTTTGTGTAAAGTGGAATAAATGTGTTTAGTCAGCTTGTTGCTGACAGCTGGTTGCTGGGATGTCTCTGCTGCTACTCTGCTGTTTATTTGCTGCTGTTTCCTGTGTCTGTGCAGCCATGGAGGATATCACTGCTGATCAGGAGTTTGATTCACAGAAATATTTCTCCACATGAAAATCTAAACTTCCCTGAGCTGTAAACATCAGTGGGAGACTGGTGCTGATGTGTCTGTATGTTGTTGTTTCTCTTCCACTTCATGGAGCCCAGCAGAGGAATCAGCAGACCTTCCTTTATCACAGACTCTTTTCACATCTCATCGCTGTGGAAATGGGAAAATAATCCTGGAGTTACGCTGACTTTGGTTTGTTCCAGAGATCAAATGTTGTTGCTGTTTTCTGAACCGACCGACACATGAGGAAGTCTGTTCTGAGGTGTTCAGAAACTGTCATTTCAGAGTTTCTGTGGAATCTGATGGAGGAAATGTCAAACTGATACGAGGGTCTAACTGAGGCAGTTTTCCTGTAACAGCACAAAGTCCAGAGTTCATGTTCAGAGCAGGAACACTGGAAAAAATCTAAATCTTACCAAGTATATCTGTTCATTGTATCTCATTACACTTGATATAAGACACAACTGCCTAACAAGTTCTATTTCAGCCAGATATAGGGACTTGTTTTAATACAATACATCTGGAATATCTTGTTTAGTGAAAAAGTCTTGAAAACAAATTGTTTTGATTCACAATTTCACATGAAACAAGCTTTTTTTTTTACATTTGAAGAGGTTTTTAAGCTAATTTCAAGATCACTTTTAACTCAAAAGTCCTAAATATCACATTTTATTTCAAGAAATCTTGACAAGCCGATTTTCACTAGTTCCATTGGCAGATTTATTTGCTTATTTCAAGCAAAAACGTCTTTTATTTGTTGTTTTTTTTACTTATTTTTGGAGGGGCATTTTTTCTCCAGTGAAATATTTGTCCTTTTGACTTCCTTCAATAAAACAGCTTCATCACAGAGAAACGAGTCCAGTTTTCTTTGAATGTGTCCAACAGAGATTTAGCTGCAGCGGCACGTCAATGATGTCATCCCAGTAGACTCGTGTGTAGAAAGCTTCCTATAAGCCCCCCGATAGCAACAACACGGCAGCTCTGAGCTAACAGCGCAACAGTACGCGTTCATTCATTCATTGGTCTTAAAGTATCTGTGAAATAAAGACAGATAATACCTTATTAAGAGGCTGAATTATCTCTGTTCTCTCCTGTTATATGGATATACGCCGATCTCCAGCGATCTAAATATCTTCTGATGGACGCCGACTTTCACCGAACTGTTATCGGTGAGCAGATGAAGGTATTTTATGCCAGAAATAAGGTCCAGGTTTAAAGAAGATGAATTTCCCCTTCTAAAAGCGGTTTGTCCAGCGAGTGGAGGAAACATGAAGCTGACATGTGAACGGGAGAAAAATAAGACCTTATAGTGTAAATGTAGGCGGTATGAAAGCTCTGCGTTGTGTTAAGGTTAGAACGGAGACCACACCGTCTTTAGTTTCCTCCACCTTTCCTCACCGAACATCAGAAAAAAGAGGAAGACTGTGTTCGATACCGCATACTACTCCTACTACTCCTACTACTCCTACTAACGTTTTGATTTAGTATGCGAGTTTGAGTAAGCAGAAGTTCCCGGATGCATACTATATTCTCCTAAATGTTGGGTATGCATCATGAGGTTACTACTCATACTCAAACTACCCAAGATCCAACGTAATGTGACGTCGCCGATCGTCATTTCCTGTCAAAACGGCAGTTTCAAGCTAGCTACAACGAGGGTAGGTTCACTTCCTGTTTTCAAAACAAAAGCACCAGTTGTATCGTAATAGCTTTCCCTGTGATAAAAGGCAACGGGTATTTTATTTTGTGAAAATAACAGGAAGTGCGTTAGCTCACTGCGGCTAGCTTTCGTAGCGCCGAATTCGTGGGAACAAAATGGTAAACAGCCGGTATTTTATCAGGTTTTCAACACGTTGGGGATCTAAACGACTACTTTCTCACCTGAAAATGTTTCAAATGTTGCTAAAGTTTACAGAGTTTAGAGCTTAAGAGAAATCAGCTTCAGGCCGGCTGATTTCAGCTCGGGCAGGAGCGAAATGCATTGTGGGTAAACGATCTGCATACTGTCTGATGGATGAGTATGCAGTATGTAGTATTTGGTATGCAGTATGTAGTATGTAGTATGCAGTATGTAGTATGTAGTATGTAGTATGCAGTATGTAGTATGTAGTATGCAGTATGCAGTATGTAGTATGTAGCATGTAGTATGCAGTATGTAGTATGCAGTATGTAGTATGCAGTATGTAGTATGTAGTATGCAGTATGTAGTATGCAGTATGTAGTATGCAGTATGCAGAATGCAGTATGTAGTATGTAGTATGCAGTATGTAGTATGCAGTATGTAGTATGCAGTATGCAGAATGCAGTATGTAGTATGTAGTATGCAGTATGTAGTATGCAGTATGCAGTATGTAGTATGTAGTATGCAGTATGTAGCATGTAGTATGCAGTATGCAGTATGTAGTATGTAGTATGCAGTATGTCGCATGTAGTATGCAGTATGCAGTATGCAGTATGTAGTATGTAGTATGCAGTATGTAGTATGCAGTATGCAGTATGTAGTATGTAGTATGCAGTATGTAGCATGTAGTATGCAGTATGCAGTATGTAGTATGTAGTATGCAGTATGTAGTATGTAGTATGCAGTATGTAGCATGTAGTATGCAGTATGCAGTATGTAGTATGCAGTATGTAGCATGTAGTATGTAGTATGCAGTATGTAGCATGTAGTATGCAGTATGCAGTATCCAGTATGTGGTTTGGAACACAGCCTATGTTTTTCGGACACATACCTGAGATAAGCACCTCATAAATATCCTGCTGGTGGCTTGGAAAAAGATTATTACCAGGAAATGTCCTTCACAAGAGAGCCCAACTGTCAACACATGGATGGACATCACAATGGACAGATATAAAATGGAGAGAATAACAGCATTTGTTAATCTTAAACTGGAGAAATTCGCCTCATATTGGGAAAACTGGGTCAACTATGTCACACCCCATAGGCCCGATTTTATTTTTACAGATCAGTAACTATGCCATAAAAACAGGATCACTCCCCACTCTGTACATATTCTTGTGTTTTTTGTTGTTGTTTGGTTCTCTTTTCATCGTTTAGACACAAAACAAAACACTTTGGCATTTAGGACAGACAAGAGATACAGAGATCTGAATGTCAATAAAAAAAAGAAAAAAAGAAAGATTTTCACCACCTGGGTGTAATCAGCTGACTGCAGTTAATCAATGAGACCAGCTCTGATCCTCTGCTACGTTTCCACATCAGCGGCTCACAGATTAGAGCGCTCATTGAGAAAAAGAGGACAAGGCTGCAGGGAGCTGTCTATTATCTGCAGCTCAAATCCCACAAGATCCTCTGCTGGCCTGGACTAAAGCAGCTTCCATCCCCGACAAATCGTTTCAGTTTTCCACCTTTCATGTGTTGATCCTCCTGATGTTCGCCTGCTGCTTTCTCCTGGAAATGTGTTCCTTCTGCCTGACTCACAGTTTCAGTTTATTGCTGCAAGTGAGAAACCAAACGTGTTCTTTCTTTGCAAACTTTTGTGACACGAGAATCCAAGCTTAAGCTGCTGGGGTGCATGTTAACCTCAATGTTTCCAGCTTTATTTATGTAACAAGGGTTCATGTGGCTTGTGTACAATTCCACAAAATTATTGTTTTTAATTGTTTTTATCACATTTATAAGACTAGTCGGGTGGAACTTTTGTTTTCTTTTTCGGTTTCTGTACATTCTTTTATGGGGGAGCAACATCTGTGACAAAAGACGCGGTCCCGCGTAAACTCTTTGGCTGTGTTCGAAACCACATACTGCATACTACATACTGCATACTACATACTGTATACTGCATACTACATACTAGATACTACATACTGCATACTATATACTACATACTACATACTGCATACTGCATACTACATACTACATACTACATACTGTATACTACATACTGCATACTGCATACTGCATACTGCATACTACATACAGCATACTACATGCTACATACTGCATACTACATACTGCATACTGCATACTACATACTGCATACTGCATACTGCATACTGCATACTACATACAGCATACTGCATACTACATACTGCATACTACATACTGCATACTGCATACTGCATACTGCATACTACATACAGCATACTACATGCTACATACTGCATACTGCATACTGCATACTACATACAGCATACTGCATACCACATACTGCATACTACATACTGCATACTGCATACTGCATACTGCATTCTACATGCTACATACTGCATACTACATACTGCATACTGCATACTACATACTGCATACTACATACTGCATACTGCATACTGCATTCTACATGCTACATACTGCATACTACATACTGCATACTGCATACTACATACTACATACTGCATACTACATACTGCATACTGCATACTACATGCTACATACTGCATACTACATACTGCATACTGCATACTGCATACTGCATTCTACATGCTACATACTGCATACTACATACTGCATACTGCATACTACATACTGCATACTACATACTGCATACTGCATACTGCATACTGCATACTGCATACTACATACTGCATACTGCATACTACATACTACATACTGCATACTGCATACTGCATACTGCATTCTACATGCTACATACTGCATACTACATACTGCATACTGCATACTGCATACTGCATACTACATACTGCATACTGCATACTGCATACTACATACTGCATACTGCATACTGCATTCTACATGCTACATACTGCATACTGCATACTGCATACTGCATACTACATGCTACATACATACACATCGATCAGACAGTATGCAGAGCGTTTACCCACAATGCATTTCGCTCCTGCCTGAGCCGAAATCAGCCGGCCTGAAGCTGATTTCCCTTAAGCTCTAAACTCTGTAAACTTTAGCAACATTTGAAACATTTTCAGGTGAGAAAGTAGTCGTTTAGATCCCCAACGTGTTGAAAACCTGACAAAATACCGGCTGTTTACAATTTTGTTCCCACGAATTCGGCGCTACTAAAGCTAGCCGCAGTGAGCTAACGCACTTCCGGTTATTTTCACAAAATAAAATACCCGTTGCCTTTTATCATAGGGAAAGCCATTACCATACAATTGGTGCTTTTGTTTTGAAAACAGGAAGTGAACCTACCCTCGTTGTAGCTAGCTTGAAACTGCCGTTTTGACAGGAAATGACGATCGGCGACGTCACGTTACGTTGCATCTTGGGTAGTTTGAGTATGAGTAGTAACCTCATGATGCATACCCAACATTTAGGAGAATCTAGTATGCATCCGGGAACTTCTGCTTACTCAAACTCGCTTACTAACTCCAAAAGTTAGTAGAAGTAGTAGGAGAAGTATGCGGCTTCGAACACATCGTCATAGTCTTAACTTTTGTGAAAAAACACAAAATAACAGAGAAAAACATGAGATTTTCATGAAACAGTGAACATTTGATGTGTTTTTTGTGACTAAAATATTGCTTCATGAGGTTTATCATCATTTTATTCTGTTCTTATGTACATTTGACACATTTTTGTATTTTGGAGCTCCTTCTGTATAAATGTGTCATTTTCAGGTCAAAAGAGGAAAATAATCTGAACAAATCTTTCATGCACGCACTGTGGTGAAAACATGGCTCCCTCCCCATTACCGTCCCGTGTGTAAATGGAGTCCATGAAAGAAAAAATATCTGTGTGCCCATTATCCTCTGTTAATTGACTTTCCCGTCGGAGCTCCTTAAAAACAAAGTTCCAGGCCAGACAGTTTGACTTGTACACCCACAGGTAGGCCGAGAACAGACGGCCCGTTATGATCTGCATGTTCTGTCCCGGACCTCCTGCCTCCGCTCTGACCTGCTGTCGAGCTGCTGGAGCTCAGCCCCCGCCTCCGACTGCCTCCGACTGCCTCCGACTGCCTCCTCACATCTGCTTCACAATTACTGCCCGTCTGATGGAGCCGTACTCACGGCCTCGGATCTCTCCACACATAAGCTTTAATCACTCTATTAAACTCCTTTAATGTAGAATAACAGAGTTGTGTGGCAACCAATGTCCTCCCAGAACCGTGCGGGATGTTCTTCTTCTGCACATCCTCCTTTTTGTCCTGAGTGTGCCTGGGAAAATGTTTGTGTTGCATGTGGACGACCATTGAGGGGACCCCAGAGGCCCCCAGGGAACCCGAGGACCCTCAGACTGATGGTGAATTTTATGTCCCACAAAACTGGGCTAAAAAACCATGAATCAACC